>NW_012122709.1:76982-82963 GCF_000951035.1 Colobus angolensis palliatus
AAAAAAAAAAAAAAAAAAAAAAAAAGTGTTTAGATCCAAAAGATTCCTAGGAGATAAACAGACCATGGAATGACAATCTATCAAGGCAGTATAATCTCATTACAGCACTAGTGACCTGACAGAAAACACAATAGAATTATCTATGTCATTCTCCCACTTGTTTAACAAATATTGCACTGACCTACCACACTTGGTACGGCTACCTACAGACAAGACCAGGAGTTGCCATCTTTGCCCTCAAGTTGCTTCCAGTTGAGGAGAGAAGACAAACACGTGCCTGCACAAACAGTTAGCTATAAAACAAGGCAGTTATGTACAAAGACCATGGATCTGGTTCCAACAGGGAATTAGGAAGAAGCAGGCACATAACCCTGGCAAGTTCACAAGTGACTCAATTAAAGAAGTATAATTTGAGATGCTTGGAACCACTGAAGCTCAAAGCACAGGAATGACTCTAATCGAAGCAGTGATGTAAGGAAATTAAGCTGTCAATGTTCAGGATAGAACAGGGAGTTAGGAGGCGGAGACAGACAAGAGGCAGGTAGACCAGTTAAGAACTATTTAAAAGGGGAGTGTGCTGACAGACCTCCCTGTCTTTATCTCTTGCCTTGCCAACCCTTAACCCAAAGAGCCACTAGTTATCTTCCTAAAACAGCTTGACTGACGACATTCCCCTCCCTCAGAAACCCTCATTGGCTCCTCAATTGTATTGTCCAGGAAATACAATTTATATTCCTTCTACCATTAACACTAGATTGTCTATGTCTGGGTTTGATCCAGATATGACTGGATCCTCTCCACTATAATGCGAAAATTGTGCTGTTTTGATGATGGTCCCTTACTAGTTAGCTGAAGGTCCTCCCATAGTTTATATCTCAACAACCTCTATGGTAATAAAGAAGGTACTTTCTTGTCTTACTATCTGTACAACATAACATGAACTATACCCTAGAACAAATAAGACCTGGGTTCAAATCCCACCTCTGTCATTCACTAGCTATAAGATTGTGGACATATTTCATAATCCCTTTGAATCTGTTTTCTTGTCTGTAAAATGGAGATAATTCTGATGTCATATGGTTGTTGTGGGTTTTAAATGAGAGAATCATATAAGTTCCTTGGTATAGGGCCAGGCCCAGAGAAAGCATTCGATAGCTACGAACCCTTATCATGAGGCCAAAATACATTTTTTAAAACATAAGTGAGAAAAAAACCTCAGTGCTAAAACAGTCAATGTCATTGGGGAGCCAGAGAGACTCACTTCCAACTGCCTCAGATTAACACCAATGTTGTTTCCCTTGTATAGATAACAAAAAACTTCCTTTTTCATTCCTCAGTCTAGTCTCCAGTTAATCCTGAAATTGCATGCAACCCAACGTGAATCAAATAAAAAAGGAAAACAGTAATTATGCTGAATCAGACATTTTATATTTATATGTTCTAACCAGAGATTGAGCTGCATAAGCCAGAACTTTTACTAAATTTTTTTTTAACATGTCCAGAAGATACCTCCTGTAAACTACTTGGGACAATTTCTACAGTGATAGGCCCTATGGTTCAATTTGACCCTTCCCAAGTGAAACACAGAGTCAAACTGATGATTCCAACAAAACAGGAGGTCACAAATTCATTGCAAAATCCAACACATTACTTAAGGTGGGGAAGGGGGACTACAAATCTTAAAGACACATGCTGTATGTCATATATAATCAACTCACTATTAGAAAGTATTGCTACCTCTCCAACACACATACACATGCACTTTTTTTCCACGTAGTCATAACAGCTTATAGGAGTCCTGGAATCCTTTGTGCATGTACATATGTATGTGTGTGTGTGGGCACATGATCATAGGTGCATTGCTCATGAACACAAAAGGGAACAAGAAATAAAAACTCCAAAACTGCAACTAGGGCACAAAGTTCGGAGTATCATTCGATGTCATTGTGAAGAGGACCTTTGGCAAGTTCATGAATGCTTCTAACCCATTGCCTCACTCTTAAAAACAATTTCAACATAGATGAGTAATAAAATGCCCATTGTTGCATACCCTTTACCTTTCCTTTGTCGTTATGGAGGGAGGCATAACGAAAATGGTTAGATTTTTAAACTTATTATTATTAGCATTTTCATTTTTACTAGTGAACTAGCTTTACCCAGTTAATATTCTATAGTATTAGAGTCCTAAATCCCTTCTGTCTTTGAAATGCCTGGGCACTCCCTTCTTGTCATCTGTATCACTTGTATGGCACTTATCACCACAGTGTTGTATTCTAATTTTGTGTGTGCCTGGTTATCTCCCTACTAACAGGAAAGGTCCTGGTGGCAGAAGCCCCTCCTGCCTTTCTTGCTGTCTCCACAATGCTGAGCAGAAGATACTGCACATACTAGGCGCTCCAAAAACACATGGCCATTGAAATCTGAACAAAAACATACCTTTGTGTTAAAGATCCCTTTTGATCATGGCACCTGGGCTCCGCATTATTTGAAAAGTACAGGGGTCAAGCAGACAGGCAATGCAGGACCTCAGTTGGAAGCCCTGTCAGCATGATGTACTCCCGGACACCCTTGAGAGTACATCAGATTATCCTAACTATGATCATAAAGACTGAGACTCCTCCAGAAAATGGAGTATCCTTAAAGCCTGTTCAAACCTCTAGAAGGCAAGTGCAAGGCCATCTGGAATAAAATATTAAACTTGGGCTGAGCCTGGGGTTCAATGAGCTAGGAACCCAGACTTTGTGATACTTCACCTGGAAAATGATCCTGGGTGTTTTGCACTTAAAAAAGCACATCTCCCATCCCAGGGAAAGTGCCTGGCAATTAATCCATTCAGACCTAGGCTGAATACAAGTCACTATATTGACTATCCCCCTTAAAAAACGACCAAAATTATCTGAGTGTAGCCCAGAGAAGACAAGGCTAATGTATGCATCTGGAGAGGCCAGGGCAATGGTAAAGATTACGCCTGTTTCTATACTGGCCGTCTAAAGGTATTTACTTGGGTCCGTCTGTGTTGTGACAGTGTCCTAGACTCAAATGAATGCCTCTAACACTCCACATTTTTGAGCCATTCAGTCATGCATTTTTGTTATTGTTGAAAGTGGTGCGAAATTGCACTGCATGAGCTAAAGTCCTTGGTGGTCTTCCAAGGATTCCAGCTAAAAAGGCACTTCCTTTGTTCCTCAGGAGAATGCAGTCCAGTAGGTCATTCAAAAGGGGAAATAAAAGCAGCAGCCCTGGGAGGGAGATGAAGGACAAGACAAAAAGAATAAAATGTTTTGGGTGTGAGCACATTAGCTTCCATTTCCTGCTGCTGGTCACTAATAACTCCCCTATCTTTGGCATGGGGGAATGTCCAGATAGACATACATGCAAAATATCCCTCAGGTGATTTCTGGGGATGATGACAATCAAAGGGAACACGCAGCACAGAGTCTCTGAGCACCCTTCAAGCTTGCTTTCTCCTGAGATGCTGGCTGGGGAAGATGCCCTGCCACAGCGAAAGACTGCACAGAGTAAAGTTGGGGAAACTGGGGAGGGCAATTTCACAACCCCACTCGCTGAATGCCTGCAGTCAATATCAAAGGCACATATTGTTTGCAAGAGCAGAAGATGAAACCTTGTCACATTCCCATTAAGTGCAGAGCTGCATCTACCCCTTCAAAATGTGGGAATGACAACTGTAACCTTCACGCCAATCATCTCCACTGTGCCCAGGCCCAAACTGTGCAGGGCACAAAGGCCCCATGTTTGACCTGCAGAGCCCCCAAGCTTCAGCGGCTGCTGGTTCACTTCATTTTTTTTCTGGCGGGGCGGGAGGAAGGGAAAGAAAGAGGGCTTTTCAGGGCTCTACAACCAATAAAATCGTGCCGCTTTGAGGACATACTTGAGCTCCCGAAAAGACAGGCAGCTGAAGGGCAAACAGTGTCTAATCAGTAGTGAGCATGTTATTTGGTAACTGCCAAGGTGCAGTGGGCGCCTGGGCTGCTCCAACAATTTCTTCGGTTCTATTTCTAGACAGATGCCAGATACACTCCAAAAGTTCCCAACAACTTCCCTCAATTACCTTTGTAATTTATATGTAATTGATGACTGCACTTTATCTCCAAGGTTATTAATAGCCCTTCCAAAAAATGACCCCCAAATCTTACTAAGCCTTTGGAAGCGCGTAGTTGAAATTACAGTATTTCCTTTGCTGGCTGCCCGCCCCACCCGGAGACCAGCACGGCAAGGCAAAGGCGCGCTCCACTCACTTCCATGAAAGGTTCGGAGTGGAGGCTCGGCCCCCTGGGCTCGAATCTCTCACTCCTCCGTTAGATTACGCTGGCCACCAGCCAGCTAGATTCATGGTGCTTTCTGAGCCCCCAGGGCGAACGGGCTACCTGCGCGGCCGGCGGAGCTGCGCGCAACAGTTGGCGGCTGCTAAGAAGAGAGTGCGACCCGAAGGGGACCCGGCCGGACACCGCCGCCGGCCTCGCTGGTTAGGATGCAGGGCACCCGCCGAACGCTGCCTCCCCAGCGCTCCGAGAGAGGCTTTCACAAATACCCCCATACACGCCCCCATCCCACCCCACCGGCTCCAAAATCCGGTGAACTTTTTCACAGGCTAAGCCGTCTCTATTTGCATAACCATCTCCAAACTGAGATTCAGGTTTCCTGTAATCAGTCCTTTCAAAGGTCTGAAATTGAAAGTGCAATTAACCCTTAAAACGAGGTAAGAAAAAAGAAAGAAGGGAAAAATACTCCTCTGGTCCGATACCTTTCGGAAAGTAGGAGAGTTCCCAAAAGTCAGGGTTTGGAGGGGTGGAGAGTGGGGGTAGTCGTTTGCTTTTTAAAGGTGACTTCTAAAGCCGTGGCGGCTACTAAAACTCCTAATCCGTGTCAGCGGTGCAAGAGAGGCGGGGAGAGAGTTTTAAAAGAACATCAATGAAACATCAATTCAAGTTCCACGTTTTGCGACCCCCAGAATCTAGCAAGCTCCGGAAGGTTTCCCTCCACCACACCCCACTGGCGACCCCCACCCCCACCTGACCTCTCGTGGTCACCCATACAACAAAGCGGGGCGTCCTATAAGGAGTTCAACCCGGAAAAGGCGAGGGAGCCGGTAACACGCACTTTGAGGGCCAGAATCCCCAGGGGCTTCCCGGGACGGCGAATAATGCAGGCGGGAGGGGGAGCGGGGGTGGGGAGCGGAGCGCGACAGTGGCACCGGGCAACCCGGCGGCTCCCCTCCGCTCGCAGTGCTGGAGGCGGGGAGCGCCGCGCCCGCGGGGAACGTCCTGCGCCCGGGCTGCCTGGCTCTCTCGCTCGCTCCTGCTCTCTCGACTGCCCATTTCTCCCTCTAGTGTACCTGCGTCCAGCGCTGAGGGCGGCGGGGCGGGGGAAGGGGGTTGCAGCCACCTTCCCGCGGTGTCGGTCTCTACGCCCACCTCCCGGGGGTGCCCACCTACCGTTGATCTCGTGGAGGGGGGCATCGTTCTTGTTGAAGCCTTTGGACACGTAAAGACGTCGCACTTCCGAGCAACTTTTCGACTTGAGTTCGGCAGCCTGCAGCAAGGCGTTGAGCACTGCCAGGGTGCAGAGAAGCGCGGGCAAGCCGAACCGTGCCATGGTGCGGGCCGGGGCGGACGCGTTCCCACCTTTGGGACTGGACGGGAAGCGGCGCTACGGCAGCGGGCCGAGGGCTGGCGGAGTCGGGGACTAGCGAGTGGTGCTAGAGGGAGAAGGAGTTGGAGTTGGTGGAACAGGCGAGCAGGCGGAGGAGACGCGGGGCAAAAAGTAGAGCTGGGCCTCACGTCAGGCAACGGTCCCCGGTGCCAGGCGCCGGGCCAAGGGAAAAGGAGGAGAAGGAGGGCGTGGAGGCTGCGCGCGGCCCAAGGAAGCAGAGGCGAGGGCCGGTGACCTCGGGGTTCCGCGGGGCAGCGAACCCGGCAAGCTGGCTGGCCGGCGAGGCGGGGACGTGGGGAAGGAGGGAAGGG
>NW_012122709.1:83249-85571 GCF_000951035.1 Colobus angolensis palliatus
GTCGGGGGGGCCGGAGACAGGCGGGAGCACGCTGGGCCGGGCCGGGAGAAAACCTGGAAGCCGGGTTGGATCCGGAGCGGTCAAATCCACTTCCTAGGGGGCCGCACCGGGCGCCCGGCGCTCCTTCGCGTGACACGCCCCACCCGGCTCCTCCTTCCTCCCCTCCTCCTCGGAGGCGGGGAGCCAGCCCACCGCCCCCCAACCGCGAAGGGAAGGCCAACTACTCCGGGCTGAAGGGCCCAGGTTCTGGGGAACAGGACGGCCTGGGACTTGTCCCCGAAGCCCACGTCTGAGCCGCAGGCCTTGCGCGCGGCCACCTGACCCGCCGCCTATGGGCAAAAGCCGCGCAGAGCCCCTCCCGCCGCGATATCCGCCTCCCCGCTGCCATCCAGCACCCGCGGACGCTCCCATCCGCGCAGCCCCCGGGCTGGGCGGAGAAGGCGCATCATTCACATTGTTTCGCTGCAGGCAGCGGGGGGATTTGGGGCTCCGAGCTCGTCCTAGAGCCTCACCTGGTCTCCCCAGACCTGCTTCCCATAGGACGGTACTCGTGAAACACCAATTTGTCCAGGACCCCGTCAGGCATTCTCCTTCCCGCATTCGCAGCACTCCAACCTCTCGACGCCACTCCCACCCCGACCCGGTTCTGCTACAAGTCTAACCGAACCCTGAAGCGGGAAAAATCCCCAACCGCGAGGTGAGGGGGCAAAGTCAGGGTTGACCGCAGAGATCTTGGAGACCATTTGGCCCAACCCTTCCTTCTATTAGGTAGGGGAACTGGGGCCCAGAACTGGGAAGCGACTTGGTAATAGCACGCCGGGGTAGGGGGCGTCCAGAACCCGTGACTCTTAATTCGAATTTCATGGAATAATGGTAGCCCAGGACCCCCAAACACCCTACCCACTCAAGCCCCGTGAGAGAGATTGACACCCCTCTGGGACTCAGTCCCCACTTTTCCACCAGAAAACTGGAAATGGGCGAGACTTCCCATCTTGCAAGCTTTGTCAGATTCCATTAATGAGTGTTTTTTGAAGCTCCCAGGGCTCCTTAAATGAAGGGAACTGTGCAGCTCGGGAACTTGTCATTACCGTTGTTATTGTTACAATCTGCTTTAAGAGGTTGGGGTGAGAAGTGCCTCAGACACCTCGGGAGTGTGCTGGGAACTGGACAGATAAAAAGGGCTGGAACTTATTATTTGGCTAGACTCTCAATTCCCATAAAATTACATAGGGCAAAGATACGAACCATCATTACAGTTATCACCCTCAGAGGGTTTGTTGAGACATTCTCCACTGTTGTTTGTAAACCACGTTGACATGGCTGGCTATGAGGAGCTGTTATTTTGAATGCCCGCTTGCAAACTCGTCTACATTTTGTTAACAGACCATCAACATAAACAGATAGATTGTGACCCGTCTATAACTGTGACTTCCAATTTCTGTGGGCTGGCAGAACATTTAACTCTGAAACTAGGAGAGCAGTTTTTTTTTTTAATGTGCAAACTCAACTACAATTGAATTTCCTGCCATTTTCAAGACTTTCCTTAAACTGGTAACCATCAAGTCCTGAAGGCATTGCTAGGGCTTAGCTGAACACTTTTAATTTTCATTGATTGATACATTTACTTAGAGATGTTCTTCACCAAGGAGAACATGCTCTGAGATACAACCAACATTATTATAAAATGGAAGCCAGTGACCATAAGGGAGAAAATAATACTCCTAAACCATGAAGGCCAAATCAGAAAACTGCTTCTCACACCAAGGCTAGGAGGAACTCATTTGTTGCCGCCGCCCCCGCCCCACCGGGTTTACTCTTGCTCTTCCTCATAATGTATTATTAACCCAAACCTGAGCCTTTTCCACCAGAAACAGTAACCTCTGGCTACAAACAGATCTGGACAAGTCTAAACTTTACCAAGGGAGGCAGGAACCCCAAGCCCTGCTCAGAGGCGGCTCCCACTTCAAAGCCTCCTTTCATTTAAATACAAACAGGGTGAACAACTGGCAATCTACGAAACAAATACCATCCAGAAGGGAAGCTTTTCAGATGGGCCAGAATTCCTTCTTCCCTCTCCAACTCCCATCTCTGCTATCTTCAGAAGAGGCTTCTTAGTGGAGATGCACCTACTCCTTGTAAGTTCTCTCAACGCCAAAAAATGAATTGGAGGCTGCATGTTCAATGCAAAAATCAATGACTTCTCAGGCTGATTAACCTTCATATAACCTTTTTTTTTTTTTTTTTTTTTTTTTTAGAATTGTGGTAAAAAGCACACACTTAGGCAATTTGGTACCATTTTAACCATTTTGAAATGCACACTTC
>NW_012122709.1:85966-87456 GCF_000951035.1 Colobus angolensis palliatus
GGGTTCAAGTGATTCTCCAGCCTCAGCCTCCTGAGTAGCTGGGATTATAGGTGTGCACCGCCATGCCTGGCTAATTTTTTTTTTTTTTTTTTTTTAGAATTGTGGTAAAAAGCACACACTTAGGCAATTTGGTACCATTTTAACCATTTTGAAATGCACACTTCAGTGGCATTTAGTACAATCATAATGTACAGCCATCACCACTAGTTACAGAACATTTTCATCACTCCAAAAGGAGACCACATACCCATTAAGCACTCAAAGTTCCTTCTCTTCTCCCTCTAGTCCCTACAAACCACTAATCTGCTTTGTCTCTATGGATTTGCCCATTCCAGACATTTTATAGAAATGGAATTATACAATACAGGGCTTTTATGTCTGACTTCTTTCACTTAGCATCATGTTTTTAAGATCCATCCATATTGGTATCATGTATCATTACTTCATTCCTTTTTATGACTGAATAATGTTCCATTTACAGATATACCACATTTTGGTCATATAGCACTTTACAAGTTTGCACAGTGCTTCCAGGTGCACCCTTGTATCTTAGAACATTTTGTTTGTTTTCTGTTTGTTTGTTTTTAATTGATAAGCAAACCAAGTCTCAGCAAGATTCTGTGGCTTGCCCACAGCCACAGAGCTCTTGGGTGGCTGAACCAAGACTGAAATCTAAGGCCTCTGACCAAATCCCATGCTATTTTTGTTGTTGTTGGTGGTGGTGGTGGTGGTCAGAGAACACAGTGCTCTGGGTCTCTTATAGTGTCAGCAGTGAATGTACAACTGCCAAGGTCCTGTGGAAGTATCCTTGTTTTAGATTGATAAGTGTTCATTGAACACCTCCTATGTGCCTGACAATGTTCAGTCCTAGAGGAAGGGAAGATGTATAAGCCAAAAGGAGTTCACAGTTTTATAAACAGTGTGCAAAGGCTTGCTTAGATAGAATGCACTAATGGTATACTTGTTTTTCCCAGGTCAGGAGTTTCCCCTGATGTGACACTTGGAGGGGGAGGATACATTTGCTGGTGGGCAGAGAGAACAAAGAATGCATTCCCATGCTTCTGTCCTCCAATCCAAGAGAACTGATTGAGCCAGGTCTACTCTCTCAGCTTTGAGGACACTTCTCATGGCCTGCTGGGTAGCTACCCTGATTTCCAAATATGGTGCTGGGAAGAACCAAACCTGGGCACAGTGGCTCATATCTGTTAGGAGGCCGAGGCAGGAGGATCGCTTGAGCCTAGGAGTTCAAGATCAGCCTAGGCAACATAGTGAGACTTTGTCTCTACAACAAAATAAAAATTATCCAGGCATAGTGGCGCACACCTGTGGTCCCAGCTATTTGGGAGGCTGAGGCAGAAGGATTGCTTGAGCCTGGGAGGTAGAGGCTGAAGTAAACTGTGATCACACCACTGCACTGCAGCCTGGGTGACAGCATAAGACCCTGTTTCAGGAAAGAGAGAAGAGAGGAGAGGAGAGGAGAGGAAGAGAGG
>NW_012122709.1:87506-92611 GCF_000951035.1 Colobus angolensis palliatus
AGACCCTGTCTCAAAAAAAGAAAGAGAAAGAGAGAGAGAGAGAAAAAAAGAAGATGAAGACGAAGAAGAGGAGGAGGAGGAGGAAAGAGAAGAGAAGGGAGGGGAAGGGAGGGGAAGGGAAGGGAAGGGTGAGAAGAAGAAAGGAAGGGAGCTCCCTCCCTTAGTTAGGGTAAGATGTTGGCCTGCAGCCCTCTAGTCTTTCCCTGTATCCAGCCCATTCCCCACACAACCATCAGAGTGAGGCTTTGACAACATCATCTGGACAATGTCCTTCTGGCTGATTTTTGTAGAGACGTTTTGTCATGTTGCCCTGGCTGATCTTGAACTCCCAAGCTCAAGTGATCCTCCACCTCAGCCTCCCAAAGTGCTAGGATTATAGGTGTGAACCACCGTGCCTGCCTCCCCCCCCAACCTTTTTTTAAAATTTAATTTAATTTAATTTAATTTTATGTTATTTTATTTTTAAAACAGGCTCTGTCGCCTAGGCTAGAGTACAGCTTCCACCTTCCTGGGCTCAAGTGATCCTCCCAGCTCAGCCTTCCGAGTAGCTGGGACTACAGGCACGTGCCACCATGCCTAGCTTTTTAAATTTTTTTCTGTTTTGTAGAGACAGAGTTTCACCATTTTGCTCAGGCTACATTTCCAGCTTTCTTACTGGCCCTTCCCTGTCCTGTATCCTGTGCTCTGGCCCCACAAGAATGCGTCATCACATTCTCTATCTTGCATGGATTTGTCTGCCTGTACCCTGCCCCTTCTTATGACTGTCCTTTCATTCCCCTCCATTTCTTGGACAATTCTTTCATACTCATGCTTCAAGACTCAGCTGAGAAGTCACCTCTTCTGGAAAGCTTTCCTGGGTTCCTCCAAGCAGAGCTAGCCCCTCCTCCTTTTAGGCCTCGAAAGCACTGTCTGCAAAAAATGACTACAACACTTGTTCCTTAGCAGAGGCCACATTTTCTTTGAGAATTCCTCCACTACCAGCCTCCAAGAGCTCTTTTAGGCTTGCTTTATTTATTTATTTATTTATTTGTTTGTTTATTTATTTATTTATTTATTTATTTTTGAGACAGAGCCTTGCTTTGTTGCCCAGGCTGGAGTTCAGTGGTACAATCTCGGCTTACTGCAACCTCCACCTACCAGGCTCAAGCAATCCTCCCACCTCAGCCTCCCAAGTGGTTGGCATCACAGTTGCACACCACCATGCTAATTTTTGTATTTTTGTAGAGACGGGGATTTCGCCATGTTGCCCAGGCTGGTCTCGAACTCCTGGACTCAAACAATCTGCCCATCTCCGCTTCCCAAAGTGCTGGGATTACAGGCTTGAGCCACCACACCTGGCCTTAGGCTTTATTTTTATTTGCATGCCTATTGCCTTAAAGAGTACAGGTTCACTAGATGGGCAGTTTCCCTGAGGGAATAAAAGACCTACATTCATATTTGAAACCTCCTGATTTTTAAATGTTAGCGACTGTTTCAGAACTCTTAAAAGTTTGTTTGAGCCGGGTGCAGTGGCTCACGGTTGTAATCCCAGCACTTTGGGAGGCCGAGGCGGGCGGATCATGAGGTCAGGAGATCGAAACCATCCTGGCTAACATGGTGAAACCCCGTCTGTACTAAAAATGCAAAAAATTAGCCGGGCGTGGCAGCGGGCGCCTGTAGTACCAGCTACTTGGGAGGCTGAGGCAGGAGAATGGAGTGAACCCGGGAGGCGGAGCTTGCAGTGAGCCGAGATCGCGCCACTGCACTCCAGCCTGGGCGACTGAGCAAGACTCCGTCTCAAAAAAAAAAAAAAAAAGTTTGTTTGACAGATTCAGCCCATCTTCAGTAGAGATTTCACCCAGTAGCTTTCCTCCCCTGCCCCATGCCTCTCTTTCAAGCAACCAAGCAGTGTCTTCTGTTTACTTTGTACAAAGGTTGATTCTGTGAAGGTTCCAGAAACTTAAATGATAGATGCCTTTGAGGATCTGACAGCCTGTTTAGGGAGGTAGGAACCATATATACATGGAGAAAGATACTGGCAAATATAAGGCAATGCATGTATGCCAGTCATCCTGAGACAGGAGAATAGGGTCTGGAGGCAGGGAACCTAAGGCTGATTCACACTGACTTCCTAGAACCAAGTCAAAAGGAAAAACCCAACTTTCCACACCTAAGTAACAAAAGGACCAGAGGCTACACCTTTTGCAAGCCCCCTTCCTTTTTCTGTGTGGCAGATGGAAAATTGAAAGTACCTCTGATTGGTTGCTTTCCACAACAAATCAGATGTTTGTATAGGGTGTAACCTTTGTAACTTCACTTCAGCCTCTGATTGGGGGCCAAGTCTTCATTTGCATAGAAGTATAACTTTGCAACATCATTTTAGCCTTAGCCTCTGATTGGTTGCTTTCCACAACCAAACGGACGTTGGCATAGGGTGTAATCTTTGTAACTTCCCTTCAGCCTCTGATTGCAGGCCACTACTTCATTTCCATGGGGTGTACACCGGGTGGCCATTGGGAAACTTCTAGACGGTATTTAAACCCCAGAAAATTCTGTAACTGGGTTCTTGAGCCCCTATCCTCAGGCCCGCTCCCACCTTGTGGAGTGTACTTTCATTTTCAATAAATCTCTGCTTTTGCTGGGCGCGGTGGCTCAAGCCTGTAATCCCAGCACTTTGGGAGGCCAAGACGGGCAGATCACGAGGTCAGGAGATCGAGACCATCCTGGCTAACATGGTGAAACCCCGTCTCTACTAAAAAATACAAAAAACTAGCCGGGCGAGGTGGCGGGCGCCTGTAGTCCCAGCTACTTGGGAGGCTGAGGCAGGAGAATGGCGTAATAAACCCGGGAGGTGGAGCTTGCAGTGAGCTGAGATCCGGCCACTGCACTCCAGCCCGGGTGACAGAGCCAGACTCCGTCTCAAAATAAATAAATAAATAAATAAATAAGTAAATCTCTGCTTTTGTTGCTTCATTCTTTCCTTGCTTTGTTTGTGTGCTTTGTCTAATTCTTTGTTCAAGACACCAAGAATCTGGACACCCTCCACTGGTAAAAATCCCAGTTTGCTCTTTTTTATGAAGTCTGGTTTCTTTCTTGGTCACTCTGGAAATTTTTACAGAAGTGCCAGTAATTAAAGGATCAGCCACCTGGAAGGAGTTGATGTGAATAAATTCATTCCTGTCTCTCAATTCCATATATCCCTTCAGTATTCTTTCTTTACTGCCTGAAATTTGCTCTGCCTTTCCTTCTCCCTCAGAGAGCTCATTCGTGTTTACAGATTTAACCACCAGCTATAGGTTCCCAGCACCCTACTTTCCTTTGTGTGCCTGTGCAGTGGCTCCCAGTGCTGTAGTTGCCTGTCTCTCTTAATCACTTGGATCTATTGCATCCTCCTTTCCATTCCACAACCATCATCCCCCATCCAGATTCCATTACCTCTTGTCTAGACTGTAGAGCCACCCTCCTAACAGATCATCTGACCGCCAGTGCTCCACTCCATCCATCCACCGAGGGAAGAGTCCCCAAATCTATCTTCCTATAACATTTACAAGAATCATACCCCTTGGTTAAAAAGTCTTTCATGGAAAGACAATATCACAATAATAACTGATATTGGTTTAGTACTATGGAGTTTATGAATTGCTTTCACATGCATTATCTGTGAAGTATGTCATATTTCCCCTAATTTATGGATGAGGAAACACATTCAGAAATTTAAATTGAAATTCTCTTGAGTCCCATTTTGATGAAACAGCCATTTTTTACTATACTCTAAGCCCACAATTTGCCCAGGAAAACATCAAACACAGTACAAGGCTGGTGGGTACAAGACTGGAGATGGTAGGAACCCCTTGAGGCCTTGTGTCTAGGCAGAGAGACAGGGTGGGGAATGGGAGGCCAGCAGAGGCCCGTGAAGGCATTATCTTGAGTGAGTACAGGTTCATCTGGGAGACTATGATGAAGTGAGATGCCGAATAATGGAGGCACATTATCCTGAGGTCACAGGGCCATCTTGAGCCTCTCAACACTGAAGATTTACAAGCAGAGAGGGAGATATCAAAGTAGTACATTGGAAAGAATGATCTGAAGGGGTGGGAGGCTTATGATGGATTGAAAAGTGGCAAGTTGCAGTCTTCTCAACAAACAGGCAAAAGCCCAGCACTTCCTCATCCAAGGATTCTGTATGAAAAGCAAAAAATAAATACGGCCAGGCACGAAGGCTCACGCCTGTAATCCCAGCACTTTGGGAGGCTGAGGTGGGCGGATCACTTGAGCTCAGGAGTTCAAGACCAGCAGAAGCAACATGGTGAAACCTTGTTTCTACAAAAAATAAACAAAAAATTAGCCGGGCATGGTGTCACCTGACTATAGTCACAGTTACTAGAGAGGCTGAGGTGGGAGGATTGCTTGAGCCTGAAGGTTGAGGCTGCAATGAGCTCAGATTGCACCATTGCACTCCAGCCTGGGCAACAGAGCAAAACCTTGTCTAAAAAAAAAAAAAAAGAAGAAGAAGAAAAGAAATACAATAAATAAATAAAAGAAGGAAAGAAGAAAGGCAGTGTTACCCAATGAAAGGGCTATGGGGCCAAGCAAACAGAGTTAAATCCTGGTTCTGCCATTTACTGTCTGTGTGTCCTTAGATAAGTAACACCCTCCCTGAGCCTTACTTTTCTCATGTGTCACACCTACACTATGAGGGTTAAAAATATAGACAGATAAAGCAATAGATGCATATAAAGGGCATCCCTCTTGGTCCAAAGCATGCCTAATTCATTTTTGTACCCTCAGCACTGGGCACAGAGTAGAAAATACATACACCTCGAAGTAATTGGAAAGCACTTAGCACACTGCCTGATACAAAGCATGTATTTATTTATCCATTACTCATTCCTTCATTCAACAAGTATTTACTGAGGATCGGCACTGTTTTAAGCTTTGGAGATGTAGTTATGAATAAAACAAAATCCTGTCTCTCATGGGGCCTAAAAGCAGGCGCTCAATACATAGTAACTACTATTATTATTATGGTTGTTATAAATTCCACTTACTTCACATTTTACTGGCACCCAGCCCTGCCAGCACTAAATGCTATTTAGTATGATAGTAAATTGATCTAATAATTTTGT
>NW_012122709.1:92966-97776 GCF_000951035.1 Colobus angolensis palliatus
GGATGGTCTCGATCTCCTGACCTCGTGATCCGCCCGTCTCGGCCTCCCAAAGTGCTGGGATTACAGGCTTGAGCCACCGCGCCCGGCCCAACATGGCCATTCTTATGTAATAATCATATAAGTGATTAGTATTCGTGTTATTATTTGTGATAATAAGATAAGTGATATTATTTTATACTTTACTACAGGGACAAAGGTTGCATGAAGTATGCAGCTTTTGTAAAATTTACATCTCATGCCCCATGCTCATAGAAGAACAAAGACCAAAGGCAGTATAGGAAGAGAGCTGGCTAATGTTCCCTGCACCTAAGCTTTAATGTATAGTCTGATTTATAAAGAGAATTTCTGCCGGGTGCGGTGCCTCATGCCTGTAATCCCAGCACTTTGGGAGGCCGAGGCGGGTGGATTACAAGGTCAGGAGATTGAGACCATCTTGGCTAACATGGTGAAACCCCATCTCTACTAAAAATACAAAAAATTAGCCGGGCATGGTGGCGGGCGCCTGTAGTCCCAGCTACTCGGAAGGCTGAGGCAGGAGAATGGCGTGAACCCAGGAGGAGGAGGTTGCAGTGAGCCGAGATAGTGCCACTGCACTCGAACCTGGGTGACAGAACGAGGCTCTGTCTCAAAAAAAAAAAAAAAAGCATTTCTAATTACCGAAAAAAGAGCCCACTTTTTAGTGAGTACACTTCCATGTGATGGCAGAATAGTTGCCATAGATATTCATTACTCTAGCTTGTTGTACATGATTTGATCTACAGTTTTAGATGTAAAATGCGCATTTCAATGTAATTGGGGGAGAGTTCCTTCTCTAATTTGCCCACTGGACATAAATGGTTCATTCATGGAAATAAAAGTATTTCTTTTTTTTTAGACAGAGTTTTGCTCTGTTGCCCAGGCTGGAGTGCAATGGCGCAATCTCAGCTCACTACAACCTCCACCTCCTGGGTTCAAGTGATTCTCGTGCCTCAGCCTTCCAAGTAGCTGGGATTACAGGTGCCTGCCACAACACCTGGCTAATTTTTGTATTTTTAGTAGAAACAGGGTTTCACCATGTTGGGCAGACTGGTCTCAAATTCCTGACCTCAAGTGATCCACCCACCTCAGCCTCCCAAAGTGCTGGGATTACAGGCGTAAGCCACTGCACCTGGCCTTAATTTTTGTCTTTTTAGTAGAGACCAGGTTTCATCATGTTGGCCAGTCTGGTTTTGAACTCCTGACCTCAGGTGATCCACCCACCTCAGCCTCCCAAAGTGCTGGGATTACAGGCAGGAGCCACCACACCCAGCCATATTCTTTTGATTAAATAAAAACACTGACACTTCAAGTTGGCTCTTAGATTGTTGAAGGTACTTCTGGAACATTTATTTTTCAAACATGTTTCTGTTACTCTTCCGCATCTCACCTGGCTGATGAGAAAATCGCACAGGCAAAAAGAGACAGGATGGAGGCAGGGAGTTTACATTATTACAGCAGAGGCTATGGGAATATGAGATCTGGAAGGGGCCTTGGCATTCTAGTCAATCCACATCAAACTTGACCTTTCCTTTTTTGTTTTTCAAAATCTCAAGCCTGTGAAGGGCTGTCACAGGCAAAGCGCAAGGTCTGACTAGAGCAGTTGCTGTAGCAATGGTGTTTTCCAACCTTGCTTCTCCTACTTGGATTTCATATGAGAATAAGGGCTCCCAGGTATCAGGCACATTTGTGGCTCAAGATTGCAAAGGAAGCCTGGTGACATGTGGTACTGAACATTGCATTTTCTATTTATTCTCTACCCCATTTGGAAAAGCGGACAAGCTGTCTGGTGCCAGCTTCACTCTCCCAGGGCTCCAGGGAGCCGAAGGGCACCCTCCCCCAACTCTGGCCCTGAACTTTATGAAACCTGCTCCTCTTCAGTGAGGATCAGGAAACCGAGCTACAAAAACAGAAAGCAACAGAATGTTTTAAATGGACATGAAAATGTTCTGAATGAAGTGCCAATTAAGCCCAACAGGTTTTTTTGGACTTGCACTTCAAACCTGGGGAGTTGGAATGAATTCCTTTTCTTCTTTTCTCCTCCTCCTCTTCTTTCTCTTACTTTTTCATAGCACCATCATCCTTGCCTTTATGTGAAGAGACAATATGCATTTTTAAGAAGTCCCAGCAGGGAGCAGGCATTTTTATTCCAAAGAGATACCGCAGATAAAAAGAGTTGGAGAGAGGGTCAGCCATAGTTTGACATTTGTCATTTTCTAACCACTGATGGGTAATGTCTGTGGAACTGCTGCTGTTATTGCTGCTACAACAATAACGCATTCAAATGAGGAAGGAAACTATGAAACCTGGATAGACATTCCAAAAGTGTAGCTGAATCCAGGCTGTCCACCAGCACGAGGGAGTTGACTTTTTCCATGTCCCTGTCTACTAACATATGCAGACTTCTCTCACCCAGTCTGACTTTCGATGATAATTCTATCCAACGTTTTCTTAATAATTCTCAGAGGGCCTGACATGGTGGCTCATGCCTGTAATCCCAGCACTTTGGGAGGCTGAGACAGGCGGATCACAAGGTCAGGAGTTCAAGACCAGCCTGACCAATATGGTGAAACCTCGTCTCTACAAAAATACAAAATTTAGCCGGCTCACTGGGACAGTGAAAGCTCTCACTTTTCTTCTTTTTCTTCTTTTTTATAGAGACAGGGTCTCATTCTGTCACCCAGAGTGTAATGCAGTGGTGTGATCACAGTTCACAGCAACCTCAACCTCCCAGGCTCAAGTGACCCTCCCACTTTGGTCTCCCTCCCAAGTACCTGTGACCACAGGTGGGCACCACCATGCCGGGCTATTTTTTTTTTTTTTTGACTTTTAGTAGAGGGAGGGTCTCACTAAGTTTCCCAGGCTGGTCTTGAACTCCTGAACTCAATCGATCCTCCTGCCTCAGCCTCCCAAAGGCTGGGATTGCAGGCATGAACCACTCCACCTGGTCATCATTTTTCTTACTTGCTTTTTTCTTATGTGCCTAACGCTCCCTGTCTTTTACTTACATCATATCTCAACTCACTTAAAAAAAAAGTCGTCTTTCTTCTTGTATAATTCTCAAACATTTACCAAAGCAGCTACTCTCTAAATCTGTCATCTCGAGACTTTCAAGCGAGTTTGGGTGATGGGTGATGACTAGAACTCAGTGCTGAGTTATCAAAGCCTGTGCAGGATGCTCAGAAGCTAGAAGAGCTGGAAGAGTGAATGCAATCAAGTTCTGGAGGGAGAGCTGAGGATCAAGAATGAGAAGTGACTGTATGTATACGGCATCATGGAATGGAACTGGTGACATTACCAGCTACAGAGCCAAGAGTGCAGAACCAAGTGGAAATTGGGTAAATGTAAAATTTGATAGGGCCGGGCTCAGTGGCTCACACTTGTAATCCCAGCACTTTGGGAGGCCAAGGTAGGTGCATCATTTCAGGTCAGGAGTTTCAGACCAGCCTGTTCTCAAAATTATCCAGACGTCGTGGTGCAGGCCTGTAATCCCAGCTACTTGGGAGGCTGGGCAAAAGAATCACTTAAACCCGGGAGGTGGAAGTTGCAGTGAGCCAAGATCGCACCACTGCACTTCCCCCTAAATGACAGAGCAAGACTCCTGTTGGGGGCATGGCCCATCTTTACTAGTCAGGGGAAGCTGGGTGCCTGGCTGTCAGACTGCTTAAAGGTAACTGATTGAGGTGGTTCTCTACTCTGAGCTGATTCCTGTTAGTTGTTGCACTGTGAAGGCCCAATACTGGCTTGACTCCTTTGATGTTTCCTTAAGGCTGGTATAAGAGGTTGCTGCTAGACCCTAGATGATAGCTATTTTTTTTATTTTTATTTTTTTCTGAGACAGAGTCTCTGTCGCCCAGGCTTGAGTGCAGTGGCGTGATCTCGGCTCACTGCAAGCTCCGCCTCCCAGGTTCACACCATTCTCCAGCCTCAGCCTCCCAAGTAGCTGGGACTACAGGAGCCCGCCATCACGCCCAGCTGATTTTTTGTATTTTTAGTAGAAATGGGATTTCACCGTGTTAGCCAGGAAGGTCTCGATCTCCTGACCTTGTGATCCACCCACCTCGGCTTCCCAAAGTGCTGAAATTACAGGCATGAGCCACCGTGCCCGGCCCTTGATAATAGCTATTCTTTATTGAACTCGTGTCAGCTATACACTTCCCTAAAAATATTATGTATCCCCTTTTGAACACTTGCCATGCATTATTTAATCTTTGTGACATCCCCATGAGTAGGTTCTAAAGTGATCCCCATTTCACAGATGAGGAAACTGAGGATCAGGAAGACTAAATTCCTAGCCCATAGGCACCCAGATGGTCAGTGGCAGGGCTTAGAGTTGTGCCCAGTTCTGATATTAAAGCCTGTACTCTGACCATCATGCTTGCTGTCCAACACTATTTGCATCCCAATAAGACCCTGTTTCATTTGAGGCAATCAGCAGTTGTCATGGCCTAGACCCATGAACTAAGGTGCTAAAATATTTTCTTTCTTTTTAAAAAATTGAGGTGAAGACTAGGCACGGTGGCTCACACCTCTAATCCCAGCACTTTGGGAGGCCGAGGTGGGTGGATCACCTGAGGTCAGGAATTTGAGACCAGCCTGGCCAACATGGTGAAACCCCGTCTCTACTAAAACTACAAAAAATTAGTCAGGCGTGGTGGCACATGCCTGTAATTCCAGCTACTCGGGAGGCTGAGGCAGGAGAATCATTTGAACCCAGAAAGTGGAGGTTGCAGTGAGCCAAGATTGTGCCATTGCACTCCAGCCTGGGCAACAAGGGCAAAACTCCACCTCAAAA
>NW_012122709.1:106196-106530 GCF_000951035.1 Colobus angolensis palliatus
GCAATCCTTCCACCTCGGCCTCTCAAAGTGCTGGGGTTATAGGCATAAGCCACTGTGTCTGGCCTGTTGATGTACTTTTTTAAATAGTGAAAGACACAGTCTCTCTCTGTCACCCAAGCTGGAGTGCAGTGGCTCAACCATAATTGACGGCAGCCTCATACTCCTGGGCTCAAGTGATTCTCTCACCTCAGCCTCTCGAGTAGCTGGGACTACAGACATGCACCACCATGCCCCGCTAATTTTTTTTAACTTTTTTTTTTTCTGAGATGGAGTTTTGCTCTGTTGCCCAGGCTGGAGTGCAGTGACATGATCTTGGCTCACTGAAAACTCCACT
>NW_012122709.1:106910-120577 GCF_000951035.1 Colobus angolensis palliatus
TTTTTTGTATTTTTAGTAGAGACGGGGTTTCACCAAGTTAGCCAGGATGGTCTCGATCTCCTGACCTCGTGATCCGCCCACCTCGGCCTCCCAAAGTGCTGGGATTACAGGCGTGAGCTTTTTATAATTTTTGTTATTTTATTTTTGTAAGGATGGGGTCTCCCCATGTTGCCTAGATTGGTCTCAAACTCCTGGACTCCAGCGATCCTCCTGCCTCCACCTCCCAAAGTGCCAGGATTGCAGGTGTGAGCTACTGTGCTTGGCTGACACACTTTCTTTCTCATGGATCATTTCTGGGTGTTATAAGTGAAAGTTCTATCCTGTTTCCCTCTGTGAGGCAGTCCTTGAATAGTCTGTCAGTAGCAACTGTTGGGGGTTGGCATGATGTGAAGTTATTGGGCTATGAGTCCTATGGCTTCCGATTCAGTTCTAACTCTGCCACTTACCACTTTCTTGTCCCCAATTTTCTCATCTCTGGTATTTGAACTCTGGAAGTTCTTTTTTTTTTTCTTTTTTTTTTTTTTTGAGATGGAGTCTCACTCTGTTGCCCAGGCTGGAGTGCAGTGGCGCGATCTCGGCTCACTGCAAGCTCCGCCTCCTGGGTTCACCCCATTCTCCTGCATTAGCCTCCCAAGCAGCTGGAATTACAGGTGCCCACCACATACCCGGCTAGTTTTTTGTATTTTTAGTAGAGACGGGATTTCACTGTGTTAGCCAGGATGGTCTCGATCTCCTGACCTCATGATCTGCCCACCTCAGCCTCCCAAAGTGCTGAGATTACAGGCGTGAGCCACCACGCCCGGCAGACTCTGGAAGTTCTGTCCAGCTCTGACATTCAATTTTTGCACTAGACATGATCCTGGCCCTCAAAAGGCTTACAGTTTTACTGGGAAGCCAAGACATGCCTCACCAAGAGACAACTGTGGTCCACAACAGCATGTGTGCAACACCAGTAAATTAATCTTACAGGTGTTTGGAAAAAGGAGCTTTTCTTTTAGTCTACCTCCTCCATACAACATGAGGAAGCCTTTTTGATGATTTTCAAATTCCTTACTGTAACAGCTGCTGCTGCACCAGTAATTTAGATGTCTTGGGCACTGCTCAGTTGGTGATATTAGCCATAGGGACCGAAGGCAATAGTGAAAACAGAAACGTTATAAAGGTTGAATTGTGGCGCTGTCGGCAATGCCCAATTTTGGCTGCACAAAGCTAGCTGTTTGCTAGGGGATAAGGAGCAGCTGGCCTAGGTCCTCCCCCAATCTGGGGAATGGCTGCGTCCCTAAACTGAGAGAGCAGCAGCAAAAGCTTTGACCCCACCCTGCACCCGTGAAGAAACACTGCTGTACCACCTGCCTTGCAGGCCCTCTTTTCATTCTGTGAAAGAATACTACACTGTAAACTGCAGCAGCCCCTCTGTGCACTGTGTACTGTCACATCCCCTCTTTGAATTCCATTCTAAATGTTACTTGACAATTGGATAAAATCACATTTCAAAGAATGCACTGGACAACATGCAGCAGGGACCCATTAAAACATTGCTTTGGTAGATACAAAAATATACTCATTTTCCCAGATTTAAATACTTCTCAGCTCTCTTCAAAGGACTGCATAACAGATGGTTTCAAAGCGAGTCACATTTACAAACAGCAGACAAAAATATGATTTAGCAGATTCCCTAAGAGTTCTTCTGAGCCTTCCAGAACCAGTCTTTTTCCATGGACTCTTTTATTTCTAATTTGTGGATTCCTAACTAAAACATCTTTCTACTTGCTAGCAACCTCTCTGTGTATTTCCTGGCTTGTGGAACATAAGAGTTGAAAGAAGTTCTAGAGCTATGGAGCTGGCTCTTGTGTTATTTTAGAAAATGCTACTTTGCCTTGAAAAATAGGAATCATTTAGCCCACCATGAACACTAGCCAAAAAACTGGGGGTGGAAGGTGGAGAGGAGGAGAGAAGAAGGAGGGAGGAATAAACTGATATAGGAATTGTCACAGGAGTTATGAATCATGTACACAGTCATTTAGTAAGACAAATGATGTTTCACTTAAAGTCATCAAAACCAGAGTCAACTCTTGGACAACACCTTGCTTTTGAAGTTTTGAAAAAAAGTCACGTCACAAGCACATACTATGAACAGGGAACAAACCCCAGCCCTGGCCTGTCCTACAAGAGCATCCACTGTTGGTGGAGACCTAAACATTAATTCACAAGGCAGGCGGTGTGTGTTAGATCCAGATAGCCAGTGGTCCTCATGGTCAGAGGAGGGGTGAGGTCATTGGGCCTTCTGTGGATGGGCTCAGGCAAGGGGAGTTATTCATACCAGAGAGACTTCAAAGGGGTAGGAAGAGGGCTGAGGGCATACCAGATAAATAGAATACCTTGAATAAAGGTCTAGAGCAAGGTTGTCCAATTCGCGGCCCATGGAGGCTTTGAATGCGGCACAACACAAATTCATAAGCTTTCTTAAAATATTATGCGATTTTTTTTTGAAAAAATTTTTAAGTGCATCAGCTATCGTTAGTGTTAGTGTATTTTATGCGTGGTCGAAGACAATTCTTCTTCCAGTGTGACCCAGAGAAGCAAAAAGATTGAACATTCCTGGCCTAGCAGATGAGGAACATTTGAGGATGGGCAGAGAGAGAAGACTGGGAGACACTTTAGCTTGGAGGAAGAGTGGACACAGAGGGAGTGAGAGGAGGAAATGAGCAGAACCTAGGGGGTGACAGCGTAGAACCCTGTCTGGTTGGAAGGAAAGCAGGTTTGACGATGTGTGACCAATTAGGTTATATTCTTACTGTGTCAATGAAGACTACATTCTTTCTCTTACTGTTGGCTTTATCTGGAAAACTAACTGTATTTACACCATCTTTAACACATGTATTGACAAGGACAAGAAGGAGAAGCCTGAGCAAAGTAACAATATATCTAGGCCTGTTTCAGATTAATAGCACAATTGTGGGTTGTCAGAGGGAAGCCATCCACAAGGAGTTGGTGCATTTTCATCTCTTACAGTGAAATTCTCCTGTTTATTCCTCCCACTCATGTTCTAGAATTTTATTTATAACACTTTTTGGCCTGCTCTTTAAAGTGTGTGTGCGCCTCTGTGTGTGAGACTGACTGAGAAACTCAAGTACTCTATTGGGCTTTGAGCTTCTGGAAAACAGGCCCCACAGACATTCCAAGTATTCTAATCATGATCCATTATGCATAAGGAGAAGCAATAGAGACAGAGACAGTGGCCCACTGTTTTGGCTGCACCGTCTGGCATAGCTGTCTCCTGGGCTGAATATCATATGGACCAGCCTCAGCTTCCTCTCTGGCCCTAGCAAGGCTACCTAACCCCCAGGGCCATGGAGCTTTCTGGGAGCTGTCTCACTGCACTGCAAGTGGCTTCAGGGAGTTGCCGGATCCAGTCTTCTGCTGCCAGGCAGGTCCAGGACAAGACATCTCAGACAGGTGGCTAAAGGTGCCTAGAGAGGGAGAGGCTACCAGCCCTACTGGGCAATTGGCCTAGGGTTTACCCAGCCTGACAGGCAGGAAGGGCTCCCCCAACTCCTGCAGGGTTTGGCAGGGGAAGGGTGGGCCTCCTTACCCTTGTGTGTGGCCTGGAGTTTGTGGCAGCAAGCTGCAGAGGGACTCGCCCACATTAGGCCAAAGTGAGCCCAGGTGTCTTGCCTGGACAGGGCTGCTGTTTCAGTGCCAATTTGAGCCTGGGTAACCACTGCCCTTTCAAAGGGATGAAGCTTAGTGACTGAAGAGTCTTCCTGTTGCAGTTTAGGACCGAGGGCTCTTCCCCTGGCCCACAGGAGATAAGGAGCAGCTCAGTACTTTGCCTGGGGCTGGATAGACGGAGGATAGGCTGGATAAACTGAGATTTGCCCTTAGTTCTCTCCTGGTCTGGGTTTTCTCATTAATTGCAAGGGGGCAATGTGATGTAATAGAAAGGACATTTGATTTGAGATTGGACAAACTTGTGTTTGAATCCTTCCTCTGCCATTTTGTTCAGATGTGACCTTGGGAAAGTTACTTAATCTTTCTAGGCTTCGGTTTCCTCAGTTGTAAAATGAGAATAAAAATAGCATCTTCCGGCCGGGTGCGGTGGCTCACACCTGTAATCCCAGCACTTTGAGATCAGGAGCTGAAGACCAGCCTGGCCTTTGAGATCAGGAGCTGAAGACCAACATCTCGAAACCCCGCCTCTACTAAAATTACAAAAAGAAAAAAAAAATTAGCTGGACATGGTGGTGCACGCCTGTAATCCCAGCTACTCAGAAGGCTGAGGCAGGAGAATTGCTTGAACCTGGGAGGTAGAGGTTGCAGTGAGCTGAGATCGAGCCACTGCACTCCAGCCTGGGTGACAGAGCGAGATTCCGTCTCATAATAATAATAATAATAATAACAACAACAACAACATCTTCCTCAAAAGTTGGCTGTGAAGATTAAATGTGTCTTGAACATAGTGTACAGATGATAAATATTAGCTCACACCACTTTTTTTTTTTACCCTAATGGGTCATAGATTTTTCTTTTTTAATCATTTCAAAAAACATGCAGGGACTATCTCAATTTCTGTTGATCTAAACATTGCTTTAAATAAACATGCCACTGCCTAGAGGTTTAGACAGCATTTTGCTATAGGGAAATGGGACTGTGATGAGAAGTCTTACAGCAAGATCTCACCAGTATATTCAGAACTTTTCATGCCTTTGGTGTTTTCTTCAGGGCCCTCTTCGAATTTCTTTTCAACACCTGCAGAAGGGTTCCAGATTAGACTCAGAACACTGGGTAAGTTTTCATCACTGCCAAGTCAAGTGGAAGAATGCCTTCTTGTTTTTGCAGATTATTGTTTTTGAACAAATACAAAATGTTCATTTAACATAATGAACATTTTGTATTTGAAAATAATCAATATCTCAGCCTGGGCAACATGGCAAAGCCATGAAATTAACAAAAATTGGATGGCCTGTAGTCCTGGTCCCGGTGGAGGGTGTCCAGATTCTTGGCATTTTGAACAAAGAAGTGGAGAAAATGCACAAACAAAGCAAGGAAAGAATGAAGTAACAAAAGCAGAGATTTATTGAAAATGAAAGTACACTCCATAGGGTGGGAGTGGGCCCGAGCAGCCGCTTAAGGGCCCCAGATACAGAATCTTCTGGGGTCCAAATACCCCCTAGAGGTTTCCCATTGGCCACCTGGTGTTCACTCCATGTAAATGAAGTGGTGGCCTGCAATCAGCAGGAAGCAACCAATCAGAGGCTAAAGTGAAGTTACAACGTTGCACTTCTATGCAAATGAAGACTTGGTCTGCAATCAGTGTAACTGGTTGGATACAGCAATCAGTCAGAGGCTAAAGTGAAGTTACAAAGTTATTTTTAATTTCCCATCTGCCAGTGCAGAAAAGGCGGGGCTTTGCAAAGACAGTAGCCTCTGGTCCTTTTGTTACTCAGGAGTGGATAGTTAGGGTTTTCCTTTCAATTTAGTTCTAGGAAGTCAGTGTGAAAAGGCCTTAGATTCTTTGCTTCCAGACCCTATTCTCCTGCCTCAGTCCCAGGCTACAGGCTGGAGGCTGAGGTGGGAGGATTGCTCGAGCTCAGGAGGTTGAGGTTGCAGTGAGCTGACATCATGCCACCGCACTCTAGCCTGCGTAAGAGTGAGACCCTGTTTCAAAAAAGAATAAAAATAATAAATATAGTCATTTAACTTAAAAATAATTATATTGCAATAATGATATGTGAAGTTGTATTAAATGAGATAATATAGGTAAAGTGCACGACATAGAGTAGGTATACAATAATTAGAAGCATATATATATATATATATTTTTTTTTTTTTTTTGAGACAGAGTCTCGCTCTGTCACCCAGCAGGATGGAATGCAGTGGCACGATCTCAGCTCACTGCAGCTTTGATTTCCCAGGCTCAAACAATCCTTCCACCTCAGCCTTCTGAGTAGCTGGGACTACAGAAGCATACCACCACACCCAGCTATTTATTTTTATTTTTGTTTTTAGTAGAGATGATGTCTCGCTATGTTGCCCAGGCTGGTCTGGAACTCGTGAGCTCAAGCAGTCCTCCCACCTCAGCCTCCTAAAGTGCTGGGATTACAGGCATGAGCCACCGTACCTAGCCTAGCGGCTGCTATTATTATGAGTACTTCTATTATTATATTAAAGCAGAAGATGATGAGGGAGGACGCTCAAAAGGAAAGCTTTATCCTTCCTCCCCTTGACTGGAATGCTGAGCTCCAAATGGATATACATTACATCAAAGGCCTGTTCAGTCATCTTAATGAGATTTTGAAATTCCCCCATCTGAAGTCAGTGAAGTCCCCATATTTGTCAACTTGATCCTTGAGCCTGAGACCAGAGAGAAAGAGAAAGTGACTGGCCAGCCTGAAGTTCTTTGTAATTGCTCCGGACAAAAGGTTAATGAGGAAGTGGAGAGGCCCTTCCCTGGAGGACACAAAGGCCAGGCCCTCCCCTCAAGGAACTTAGACTCTCCCCTAGGCTCACTCCCCTCCCTATTATACCCACTTGTAAGTTGTTTTGTAAGTGTCCTTAAGGCTTTTCTCAAGAGAGCCGCTTGGAGATCGCTAATTAGGCCTGTAAACCCATGGGAGACTAGGGTCTCTGGCTTTGATTTCTTTTGTTTCCCTCTCCCTCTCACAGAGACTAGCACAGGGCACAGCCTCAATAGAAGTTGCTGGCTGACCTTGGAGACTTGGTCAACAGGCTAGTTAGAAGCTCCAGCTTAAGTTGTATTAAATGGCATTCACTGATGACTGTGGCTGCCTGGTTGGCTGGCTGGCTGGTGCAGACAGAGCCAAAGAAATCAGAGTCCGAGGCTGCCAAGGGCAGTTCAGGAGGGAAAGCCAGGCAGTGAGGAGATGGGGATTTGGGGGAGGTGGCACCAGGGGTGGCTCAGTCATCTCCACCAGTAGATTAGATGTAATTGCCTCTACAGCATGTGCTCAGGTTACCTTCTGTGCAATTGACAGCAAACTGCCTGTTAAGAGTGATGGGAGCCAAAGGGAGTAAGGGTGAAGCAGATGGGGGGTGGGTGTATATTTTGAAAAACTTGACCTTTTAAAATGCATTTAATACTGTAAACATCTTTTGATTACTGCTACTACCGCCACAGCAGAGGCACTGACTCTATGGGGTTTTATATGATATTTGCCTCTGTTGGCTAGGGATTCATTTCCCAGGTTAGCCAAAGCACAACTGTCGGTTGGGCGCAGTGGTTCACGCCTGTAATCCCAGCACTTTGGGAGGCCAGAGTGAGTAGATCACTTGAGGTCAGGAGTTCAAGACCAGCCTGACCAACATGGTGAAACCCTGTCTTTACTAAAAATACAAAAAATTAGCTGGGCGTGGTGGCACACGCCTGTAATCCCAGCTACTCGGGAGGCTGAGGCAGGAGAATCGCTTGAACGCGGGAGGTGAAGGTTGCAGTGAGCCGAGATTGTGTCATTGCACTCCAGCCTGGGCGACAGAGCAAGACTTCGACTCAAGGGTTGGGGGGTGGGGAAGCACAACTGTCTGTCTGGTGGATAATGGAAATTCAGGGCAGCCTTTTTGTCTGCAGGGGATAGAAGAGAGCATACCTGGAGTAAGGAGGCATTCCTCATAGAGCCACTGGGATACTATGTGACTTAGGGACTGTCATATCCCGCTTAGGATCACTTATCTCCCTACATAGAATCCTAAGGATGGAAAGGCATCTAACCAACTGAATATGACCATAGCAGGTGCCCAACCAAATCTGAGAGTGGGAAAACAACGTTGCTGAGGTCTGTTGGAGGAAGAGGAAGCAGATTTAATCCGTGTGGTTCCTAAAGGCGGAGCTGGGAACAAAGGGGAGAAGGTCCAAGGAGGCAGATTTCACCTCTATCTAAGAAAGAGCTTTCGAACCCATTAGAGCTGTTATAATTTAAATAGGCTGCCTACTAAGGCAACGAGTTCTCCAAGAAGGGAATTGTTTAAGTTTCTGATTTAGTCTCTCTAACCACATATCCTGATTCTTTGCCAAAATTTGCAAAACCAAAGCCCCAACTGCTCATGATTCAAAGCGACTACATGTGAGACCCTGACATCCTAAGCTCAGTGGCTTTTGGCTCCAGGGCCACTGCCAGACCCTGCTCTCATATGTGGATTTCTTTCTCTAGAAATCAAAGTAGGAGCCCCCAAGCTGGTCTCCTGCTTGGGGCGTGGCTCCCATCCCAGCACTTCCTGGAGTGAGTTAAGACGTTCCTGCTTTGGCCCTCAGGGAATTGGACACTCCAGGTGTTGGCCCTTCCTTCTGCTGTTGGACTTTCCGGGTGCCAGGCAGGCCCTGCATCCCACCTGTTCAGCGACTCTCCAAGGCAAGTCCATTTCTCTGCCCCAAGGAAGATCTGCCACCAAGCAAGCTTGGCAAGAAAACACAAGATGTTTACAAAACTACAAACCATTTTTCACTAGCTTGCCAGTCCCCTAAAGGTACTGTAAGAGCAAAAGACATGAAATTAGCATTCTTGACCTGTGACCCCACACAAATCATCATTCCCCAGAAAGAGTGGCTATTCACAAAGCAAAATTCAGCCATTCCCTCCTGATTGACACAACCTGGACATGTGCGTTTAAAGAGGCAGATTTAGAGCCATCCTGTGTTCCATCTAAGCTTTAAATGTATTCAGCCTTCAAATGAGTATTCATTACAAAGAAAGCGTTCAGGACTTTTGAATACTACTTTCAATAATAATACTTTACCTTGGGGGAGGGGAGGAGTAATCTATTTACAATTTGCAAAGCCTTTTCAAGAACCTGGACCTAAATCAAAGCAGCAAGATTCAGCACACCCCTGGAACGTAAGTGCTCAATGAATGTTAAGATTTCTTTCTTGTTTTTCTTTTTCTCTTATTTTCTTTCTTTCTCTTTCTTTCTTTCTTTCTTTCTTTTCTTTTCTTTCTTTTCTTTTCTTTTTCTTTCTTTTTTTTGTTTGTTTTTGAAGACAGAGTCCCACTCAGTCACCCAGGCTGGAATACAGTGGCACACTCATGGCTCACTGCAGCCTCGACCTCCCCAGGCTCAGGTGATCCTCCCACCTCAGCCTCCTGAATGGCTGGGACTACAGGCGTGTGCTACCACACCCAGCTAATTATTTTGTATTTTTTTTGTAGACACAGGGTTTGTCCATGTTGCCCAAGCTGGTCTTGAACTCCTGGACTCAAGCAACCTGCCCTAGCCTCAGCCCCCCAAAGTGCTAGGATTACAGCGTGAGCCACTGTACAAGGCTGAATGTTAAGATTTCAACAGAAATGTGATTCAGTGGGGGAATTTACTGATGAAATCATTGCCAATGGGGGTGGCAGAGAGTATGTTTGAGGGCAAGGCATTACCATCTGTTGAGTGCCTGCCAGGTGTTACTTGTTTGTTTCTAGGTGCTTTCTTATGCTATCTCACTTAATCCTCTTTAACAATCTTACGAGATAGAGTTACTATCCCCTATTGTAAAGAGGAAGAAACAGAGGCACCCCTAGAGGGGCAGGCACCAGCCCAAGGTCACGCAGCTGGTTTTCCAGGTACTCCTGTGTGTCTAACTTTAGTGCCCATGTTCTCTGGGCTTCGCCACAGCATTCCAGGTGCCCAGCACTGCCTGACAGGAAAGAACAAGGAGACAACAGGAGATGCTTTTCGTTCCAGGATTCCTATCATCACCATTCACAACACTGAGCCTGGGAGGGTCTTGAGCTGCCCTGCCCCTCTGGATGGTGCCTGTCGGATTCTTCTCGTGTTTACCCCCCAGATACCCCAGGGATACACAAAGTCTTTAGTGTGCATTGCTCCCTCCTTCCTCCCCGCTCACATAAAAGCTGGAGCTCTTATCCTAGAATTCAGCCCTCCCCGGAAGCAGGAATCTATGTGCTAATGTGTTAATCCTCCTATTCAAAAGGTCGCTTCTTCCCTACTGTGGGGACCAGCAGCAGTCTATAACCCGCCCCGTACAGTATTTCTGTCCTGGGGTGAGCCTTGTTCCAGCCTAATTATAGCACAAAGGGGAGTTTAGACCCACTCATGCAGTTGTTTAAATTTACTGGGAGCAAATGGGGCTAGGGGATTTGGAAGGTAGCAATAGGGTCCTGACTTCCAAATTACTGGAGGCCACGTGACGACCAGGGCTCTTAGAGAAAGCAGGAGGGGATAGGGAGGAGAGTCATGCACGTGTGCCCTAGCCAGACAGAGGAATCCCCCAAAGGGTCAGGAGAGTGTGCGCAAATGACCGAGGGCTAGAGCCGGCATCCTGGAGGAGCATGGTCCTCCCTTTGGCATGCCATGGGCACCCAAAAAGAGGCTGTATCCATTGTGGGAGCCTTTCTTTCCTGTATGGGAAAGAACTAGGATCAGATTTTCCACCTGGCCATTCTGAGAAGGCCAGAAAGAAGGGAACGGCGGACACAGGCAGACAGAGTCTTTCATCATGGTGGTGGGTGGTGGGGAGAGACAATGGTGGCCTTGCTGTCTGGCTGGGGCTTGTTGGGGAACATAGGCTAAGTACAGCTGTGGGGCACTGGCTCTTACTTTGCTGAGCAAATGGAACGGGGAGAATGGGAGAGAATAAGGGCATTACATGCTGCTCCTTTCCTGTTGCCACTTGGCAGCTGTGCCATGGCAGTGTCAGGAGGTGTGGGCCCCAGCCACCGGACCTGGGAGGCTGCTGAAAGGATCTGTGGTTGAGTGGAAGGAGCACTGGACTGGGAATCAAGAGTCAGACATCCAATCTCTTTCAGGTTCTGGCCATGTGTCTTCATCTGTCCTCTGAGTGGGTTGAATGAGCTCATTGCTAGGAACTTTTCCAGCTCCACAGTTTTGGAATTCACCTACTCAGGAGAGTTTCTGGAAGTTAGAAGGTAGGACAGGACATGAGACTGGAACACACGGAGGACCCTTTCCATTGGCGAGTCAAAACTGGGATGCCATGGTGGCTGCCCCACTGCTCAGCCCTCCTGAAGCACTCTTATGAGGCCACAGCTAACCAGCCATGGCTGCCCCTGAGGAGCCCTGGGGCCCAGTGAAGAGTACAAGTCTATTGTTGCCCTGTGAAGTCCTTCTGACTGACAAAAGGCTGAAGATCCTAACGAGTAAGCTGGGCATAGTTGGGGGACAAATGCACCAAAGTGATTCCGTGGGAGTTGCAATCCTGAGATTAGGGATGATGGATTATTTTCCCTTTTTCATATTTTCAAACTTTTCAGGAAAGTAGTTATGTTAATTTTTTTGAACACTGCTTTGCTAAAAGGAAGCTTTCCAGGGGTCACTATCGTTAGGTGGCAGGGTGACCAAAGCCTTGACTGGGCTGAGGTTTACTTTGTACTGTCCAGTAAGCTAACCAGTAGCCACATGTAGCTATTTAATTTAAGTAAAATTAGGCCGGGCGCGGTGGCTCAAGCCTGTAATCCCAGCACTTTGGGAGGCCGAGACGGGCGGATCACGAGGTCAGCAGATCGAGACCATCCTGGCTAACATGGTGAAACCCCGTCTCTACCAAAAAATACAAAAAAACTAGCCGGGCGAGGTGGCAGGCGCCTGTAATCCCAGCTACTCGGGAGGCTGAGGCAGGAGAATGGCGTGAATCCGGGAGGCGGAGCTTGCAGTGAGCCGAGATCCGGCCACTGCACTCCAGCCTGGGCGACAGAGCGAGACTCTGTCTCAAAAAAAAAAAAAAAAAGTAAAATAAAAAAATTCAGCTTTTCAATTGACTAGCCACATTTCAAGTGCTTAGCAGCTACAAGTGGCTAGTAACTGCCATATTGGACAGCACAAATATGGGATATTTCCATGGTCTTAGAAAGTTCTACTGGATAGTGCTGCTTTAGGATATCTATGAAAATAGGTTTGAAAAGCAAAGTTTGGCTAGACACAGTGGCTCACACTGTGCTTTGGGAGACCGAGGTGGGAGGATTGCTTGAGCCCAGGAGTTTGAGACCCCATCTTTACAAAACATAAAAGTATTAGGTGGGCACAATGGCATATGCCTGTAGTCCCAATTACTTGGGAGGCTGTAGTGAGAGAGGATCACTTGTGCCCAGGAGTTTGAAGTTGCAGTGAGCTATGATGATGCAGCACTGTACTTCAGCCTGGGTGACAGAGCCAGACTGTCTGAAAAAAAAAAAAAAAAAAGCAATGTTCTATTGTATGTGTGTTAATAAGCTGGGCACCGTGATACTTGCCTGTAGTCCCAGCTACTCAGGAGGTTGAAGTGGGAGGCTTGCTTGAGCCCAGGAGTTTGAAACCAGCCTGAGCAACATAGTGAGACATTATCTCTAAAAAAAAAAAAAAAAAGGTGTGTGTTGTCCTTACTAAACAGACCAAATGTCTTTAAGTCACCTACATGGAAATCTGTGCTTATAGTAATGTGAATATTCCATATTATTTTCTTATATCCATTCAAAGAGGTGAACCCAACCTCTTTGGGCAATACTTTGTTAGTTGTTACTATTACTGCAAGATTGAAAGTAATAAAATTGTATTTCTTGAAAGCATAATCTTACTACTTGTAAGGTTGTAATTGACCTTGATGCATCTTTCTGGATCCCAGCTTTTCCTGTCATTCTGTAAGAAAACCAGTCCATTTAAAAGCTGCTATTTTTGCAGGATAGGTGGGATCTCCTGGTATATCTTGAAATGCCTGAGAGAATTTCAAAGTTAGTTGTTGCTCTTATAACTCATGGAAAATTAGGCCTTATATTGGGAAGTGGGAGCATGAGGCAGAGTGGAAGTAAAGTGGAGGGGTGGGAATGAGGGACAAGCCCGGGCAACAATGGCCTTTGACTATTATCCTAATGCTCCTGGGAAATGAAAACCAATACTCCTTATAAGGAGATCAGGGGCCGGGCGTGGTGGCTCACACCTGTAATCCCAGCGCTTGGGGAGGCTGAGGCAGGTGGATTACCTGAGGTTTGGAGTTCGAGACCAGCCTGGCCAACATAGTGAAACCCTGTCTCTACTAAAAATACAAAAATTAGCTGGGCGTGGTGGCACACGCCTGTAATCCCAGCTACTCAGGAGGCTGAGGTAGGAGAATTGCTGAGCCCGGGAGACGGAGGTCGCAGTGAGGAGAGATCATGCCACTGCATTCCAGCCTGTCTAACAGAGCAAGACTCTGTCTCAAAAAAAGAAAAAAAAAAAAAAAGGGAGATCAGGAGTCCCCAGATATCCAGATATCCTAGTCTTTCTCTCTGACTCCTCCCCCCAACTAAAAGAATACACCGTTACTGGGATCTTGCTGTGGTCTCACCCATTGAAACTCCTCAGGGCATCTTAAGCATCATGTAATAGGCTAGGCTTTTCTGGCCAGGCCCTGTGCTAGGCATTATGGATTCAGAAATGAGTAAGACCCAGTCTCTGCCCTCAAGAAGCTCTGAGAACCAGCCAATAGGTGAATTTTCACTCCTTTAACCAGTTTAGTGAGTTTATATGAATGACACTAGGCACAAAGGACAGTGCTAAGCACTATGGGAAATATAAAGAAGAATAGGGCATGGTCACTGCCTTCAACTCTCCCACTTTTTAAATATTCTGGAAAGACATCAGAGAGTTTGCCTATAATTTAAACAGTGGTGAATGTAATGTTATTCCAAGACATCTAGACATATTTAAAATTATAGCAACTTCTTTTGAGACAGAGTTTC
>NW_012122709.1:126007-131332 GCF_000951035.1 Colobus angolensis palliatus
TTTTTTAGTAGAGATGGGGTTTCACTATGTTGGCTAGGTTGGTCTCGACCCCTGACCTCAGGTGATCCACCTGCCTCGGCCACCCAAAGTGCTGGAATTACAGGTGTGAGCCACCACACCTGGCTCACTGTTTTTTTTTCAAGGTAACTTTTGATTTTCTGTGAGAGGAATGCCCCCCACCCCCCTTGAGTTTTATTACAGTTTTTTTTTTTTGTTTTCATTTTATAAGCAAGCTTCTTGACACGAGTGAGTGGGATTTGAATGAAGAAAGAAGTCTCAGTGACTAAAAACTGGGAGTTTTTCCCAGTAGTGATGTTAAAGGAGGAATAGCAAAGCAGATAGAGTGAATGGACAGAACAGAGGAGGAGATGGGTTTGGGAGGGGCCCATGATAGAGCCTAGCCCCTTGATGTGGTCAAACTGCAGGTGTGAGAAAGTTGTATCTAGAAGCAGCTGCTTGGACAAATTGGAAGCAAAAGAGATTGGGGTCCAGACATGAAATGAGCATTAAGGATTTGGCAAAGAGATGAAAAAGAAGTGAATTTCGAATTTGTTAAAGAAAGAACAGAATCTGTATCGGGTTCAGGGGGAAGGGAACACTCCGATCTAACTCTCTTTTATTGATCACCTTTCCTGTGCCCAGGTACTTTTTGGAGGCTTTTTTTTTTTTGGACACGGAATCACTCTGTCACCCAGGCTGGATGCAGTGGCATGATCATAGCTCACTGAAGCCTGGAACTTCTGGCCTCAAGCAGTCCTCTCGCTTCAGCCCCCCCAAGTAGTTGGGACTTCAGGTACACACTACCACACCTGGCTAATTACAATTTTTTTTTTTTAGATAGAGGGTCTTGCTATGTTGCCCAGGCTGGTCTCAAAATCCTGGGCTTAAGCCAACCTCCCATCTCAGCCTCCCAAACTGCTGGTATTAAAAGCACCAGGCCTGTGGAGGCTGTCTTAATGAATTCTCATGATAACCCAAGAAGAGAATTACTATTGTTATTCCTATTTTACAGATGTGGAAACAAGAGCAGAGAGGTTTAGTGTCACAGCCAAGGCCTCATATAGACCACAAGTGGCAGAAGTGAGGATTTGAAACCATGCCTTTCTACTTCAATCCTAAGCACCCCTGGGATCAAGAACAAGATTTGGACAAAGGAGGAAAGGGAACCCACACTTATCCAGATGATGAAACCCTGGGGATCAGGCCTGGGCAGAGAAAGACCACAGGGACCAGTGGCCCACATCCCACATTCTTGTGGGAATGGAGGCTGGGGTCTGCCACAATCCCAGCTGGAATCTGAATGGCTTGTCCCTAAAGGCTGCTGAGCAAGGCCTCATTAAGGTTCTGATGTCTAAATCCTCAGCTGTTTGAAGACCTGGTGTCTTAGAGCTTCGCCAAAGCCTCATTCAGGATGCCAACTCCTCTTAGGACTAGCATAGTGAATGTGAGATTGCAGCTTTCTGTTTGCCTAAACATGCTTTACCCTCCCCTAGATCAATGAAAGAATGTGTCTCTTGCTCAATTTCAGCTGCCTCCTCTGTCTCTCCCAATTAAAGCAGAAACTCTGCCTGATTTAGAGAGCTTGTGGCCGACAAAGCCAGAGGTAAGTTTTCAAAGGCACTTGCCTCCTAACCCGTCATTTCAACTCCTCATTATTTCCCTAAAAAAATGCCATTGGGTTTGAAACAGATTGCGTTTGACTGGTCACCAACTGAAATGTGTTCTGATGTCACCGCTTTTTTTTTTTTTTTTTTTTTTGAGACCGAGTCTCTCTCTGTCGCCCAGGCTGGAGTGCAGTGGCTTCAACCTCCCAGGCTCAAGCCATCCTCCCAGGCTTAGCCTCCTGAGTAGCTGAGATTATAGGCACATACCACCACACCCAGGTTTTTTTTTTTTTTTTGTATTTTTAGTAGAGATGGGGTCTCACCACGTTAGCCAAGCTGGTCTCAAACTCCTGACCTCAGATGATCCGCCCACCTTGGCCTCCCAAAGTGCTGGGATTACAGACGTGAGCCACTGTGCCCAGCCAAAATGTGGTATTAGATCACCTGATTGCCCCAGAGAAGTACGAACTTGACCAGAAGTCCATGTTAGCCAGTTCCTTCTGTGGCCTTGGGCACATACCTTCTCTGTATAACAGTTCATTTTTCTTAAAAATGAGGACATATCTAACAGTGCTTCTATAGTTGACAAGGCTACCCTAGAAAATTTACTTTCAAGTCCCGTTAACTATTTCAATATAAATTTATATATGTAAGACATTTTCCTTTACGCACTTTTATTCTTTCCATTTCTTCCCCCTTTACTTTGTTTCTCAGGAGGATCTGGTTCTCTTTCTCCCTATGATTTCCAGAATGTTTCAAAACTTGTCAAATGAAAATATGCGAGTCATGACTTGTGGGTAGCAAGCAAGGACTTGTGGGGACTGTTAGGGGGAGGGCAAACCCTGAGATCTGCCAGCAATTGTTTCTCCTCTTGATTTGAACGAAGGAAAAGATCATATTATTTATACAGCATAAGGTTCCAGATTTTCAGGAATGGAATCTGAGCCCAGCATGTCAACATATTGGTCTGGTCTGTCTTGGAATCTACAGTAGATGGATTTCTTTGTACTGGGAAACATTAGGAAGGTCAATATTCTTTTCTAATTTTTTTTCCTTTTAAGAAAAGGGTTCATTCTCACACTCTAAAGTGGTGGTATTAGATATCATCCAGATAATACACTCAATGGTTGTGCAGACTTCAGTTTCAAACATAAAGCCCCGGGGCAAACAGCTTTTATGTATTCAGTTACATGTTCTTTATTTCACAGATAATGTTTTTCAACAAATATTAACGGCCTGGGAGGAAATACAGAAGTGAACAATCAAATGAAATAAAAATAAAACTGATGTTAATAACAATAAAGCCTCAAATAACAACAAACCCAGAGAGACATCAACCTGGGCTTCCCAATCATCCAGAAGTTGTCCCAGAAAGGATAATCCAACAGATGCAGCAGGTGAGACAGAAGCCTCCCAGCAATGGTGGGTGGTTGACCCTGTGGAATAGTGGAAAAAGCACAGCGCTGGGGATCAGAGGACTTGGCTTCAAGACCTTCCTTTTCTCTGATGAGTTGTACAGGAAGGTGTAATCACTCACTCTCCCTGGCTTTCAGTTTCCTCAAATCCAAAGAAAAGGGTTGGCCTAGACCTAGAGGAAAGGTCTTGGGCTCTGGTGTCAAGACAGCGGGAGGTCTCCCTCCTGGCTCTGCCACTCCCCAGTGTGTAACCTCAGACAATTATTCTCTGAGCCTCAATTTCTTCCCCCTGTAAATCAAGGACAATAATACCTTCCGGATTGAGCTACCCTGAGGATAAAAAGGGATAATGTTTTTAAAGCGTCTGGCACATAGTAGGCAGCACTCAGGAAACTTTAGTTTCTTGCCAGCTTCCTCTTTAAATCTGTTCCAGCTCTAAAACACGCTAGTCCCAATCCAGTTCCTTTGTCTACTAAATCCAGTCCAAAGCTTAGAAAGGTCCCTAATTTCCAATCGCTTCAAGAGCACACACACACCTGAATTGTCTCTTTCAGTTCTCCAAATTGCCACTGCAACTTTCTTCCTGGGAAGTATTTGCCCCAATTCCCTATCTCTTAAAGAACCTATCTACACAGTTTTCTTCCCTAACTTTACATAAACTTCCCTTTTTCAAGGCGGCCATGGAGGGAGTCTTAGGGCAAAAGAGACTGCCTGGTCTTCCCTTTGCAGCCACCAGCCGCAGGACTGCCCCGGGGACAGAGCTCCTCTTAGCCTCCCATTTCCGCCCCTTCAGGTGTTTTACTGCAAGCTCAAGAGTTAGCTAGTGTTTCCCAGGTAAGAAGGGCACAGACCCTGCCCACCTTCCAGTCTGTGGCTTTGAGATTAGCGGATTCAAAAATAGGGTCCCTTTGGCGGTTAGTTCCTTGGTGGTTTGACTAACTTGGCATGGATAGAGGACTGCTGCGTGGTGGTCCTTCTTTGGGAAAGGAATTCCTTGCTCAGAACTCCTTAATTCCAGGGAGGTTTCAGATATATGTATTTATAAAAGTAACATATAATTTATATATATATTTATAACAGGAATATAACCACATTACAGAAACTTTGAAAAGTAGAGAAAAAGAAAAGAAAAACCCTCCCTATTCATAATTATACCTCCTAAACACAGACACTGGTAGTATTTTGCTTTTTTTTTTTTAAGTCTTCTCCCAATGTGTAGATACACACACACACACACACACACATACTTTTTTGTACCTTGTTTTTCACAATTATTATAAGCTTTTCTATGTAGTGACTTCACAGTTACTATTATTTTATGTAATTTTTTTTTTTGAGACAGAGTCTCGCTCTGTTGCCCAGGCTGGAGTGCAGTGGCTTCAACCTCCCAGGCTCAAGCCATCCTCCCAGGCTTAGCCTCCTGAGTAGCTGGAACTCCAGGCACATGCCATATTATTATTTTAGTATCTACAGACTACATCTAGTAGATTCAGTATCATTTATTTTAGTTTTTTTTGTCAGTCTTTTAGATGATTTCCAATGTTTTCTATCATAACTGCGATGAATATATATTAGCATGAAGCCTTTTCACTCAAATTTCTTATTATTTCCTTAAAGTTGCCTCCTAGGAATTGAGATTTGGTTTTAAATGGGTAGATTTTTGTTTGTTTGTTTGTTTGTCTGTTTGTTTTTTAGATTTTAGAGATAGCATCTCCCTGTGTCACCCAGGCTGGAGTGCAGTGGCATCATCATAGCTTACTGTAGCCTCAAAATGCTGGGCTCAAGGCATCCTCCCTCCTTGGCCTCCCAAAGTGCTGGGATTACAGATGTGAGCCACCCCACCCGGACAGAACATGTTTATCATTCCGTAAATCATGCCCAAATGCCTTCCAAACAGTGGAACCAATATATCCTCTTATCTCCATTGGGTGAGAGTATCCTTTAATCACATACTTCCTAGCACAGGCTTTCTTTCCTTTATAAATGTTCACTGTTGGCCAGGTGTGGTGGCTCAAGCCTGTAATCCCAGCACTTTGGGAGGCCAAGGCAAGCAGATCACAAGGTCAGGAGTTCGAGAACAGCCTGGCCAACATGGTGAAACCCTGTCTCTACTAAAAAAAAGATACAAAAATTAGCTGGGCACGGTGGTGTACACCTGCAGTCCCAGCTACTCGGGAGGCTGAGGCAGGAGAATTGCTTGAACCCGGGAAGTGGAGGTTGCAGTGAGCCGAGATCATGCCATTGCACTCCAGTCTGGGCAACAGAGTGAGACTCTGTCTCAAAAAAAAGAGTTTGTTTGTTTGTTT
>NW_012122709.1:136307-136904 GCF_000951035.1 Colobus angolensis palliatus
CACCTGAGGTCAGGAGTTCAAGACCAGCCTGGCCAACATGGTGAAACCCCGTCTCTACTAAAAACACAAAAAATTAGCTGGGTGTAATGGTGGACGCCTGTAATCCCAGCTACTTGGGAGGCTGAGACAGGAGAATCGCTTGAACACAGGAGGTGGAGGTTTCAGTGAGCCGAGATTGCGCCATCGCACTCTAGCCTGAGAAACAAGAGCGAAACTCTGTGTCAAAAAATATTACAAATAAAATAAGAATAAAAATAAAAAATAAAGAATTTGGAAGGAAATACTTCAAAACATTATCATCAGCATGCTATGTTCCTGGGTAGTGGTATTATAGCACATTTTAAGGATTTTTCACTATGCTTTCTTGTGTTTTTCAAAAGTATCCATAACAAAAATGATTTACTTTGATAGTTGGAAAAACAGTAAGAAACCAATGTTAATCAAGTTTAGCCTAAAGCTGCCTCCTTATGTATTTTAAGTTCAGCCTAAAGGTTTCTCTGCTCATAGTAAATTATAACCTAAATAAAAGTGTGACTAGACTATAACCTACACTTGTGCCAGTCACTAAGTTTTGGCCAAAGGGGTCCAACTGTCCAA
>NW_012122709.1:146906-150869 GCF_000951035.1 Colobus angolensis palliatus
GCCTCCCAAAGTGCTGGGATTATGGGTGTGAGCCACCAAATCCAGCCACTTTCCTCTTTCTTTCTGTAAATCTTCTTCCACCACATAGCTGCACTGGAGTCTCTCTGAGCCTTCTCTAGCTCAGGAGGCTGCCCAATTTGTGAATGGTTCTTTGCTCAATTAAATTCTGTTAGTTTTATTTGTTTGTTTTGAGACAGGGTCCTGCTCTGTTACCCAGGCTAGAGTACAGTGGCATGATCACAACTCACTGCAGCCTCAAATTCCCAGGCTCAAGAGATCCTCCCACTTCAGCCTCCTGAGTGGCTGGGACTATGGGTACACGCCACCACATCTGGGTCATTTTTATTTATTTATTTATTTATCTTTTGAGATAGAGTTTTGCTCTTCTTGCCCAGGCTGGAGTGCAGTGGCACAATCTCGGCTCACCACAACCTCCGCTTCCTGGTTCAAGCAATTCTCCTACCTCGGCCTCCTGAGTAGCTGGGATTACAGGTGTCCGCCACCACGCCCAGCTAATTTTTGTATTTTTTTCAGTAGAGATGGGGTTTCACCATGTTGGCCAAGCTGATCTCGAACTGCTGACCTCAGGTGATCCATCAGCCTTGATCTCTCAAAGTGCTGGGATTGCAGGCATGAGTCACCATGCCCAGCCTAACTCTGTTAAATTTAATTTAGCTAAGGTTTTTTGTTTGTTTTTTGAGATGGAGTCTTGCTCTGTCGCCCAGGCTGGAGTGCAATAGCACGATCTCAGTTCACTGCAGCCTCTGCCTTCTGGGTTCCAGTGATTCTCCTGCCTCAGCCTCCTGGGTGGCTGGGATTACATGCGCACAACACCACGCCTGGCTAATTTTCGTAGTTTTAGTAGAGACAGGGTTTTGCCATGTTGGCCGGGCTGAGCTACTGCACCTGGCCTCCATCCTCTACTATTAAACTAATTTTTTATCCTTTTTTTTTCAAGACAGGGTCTCGCTCTGTGACACCATTGCCTTGGCATCAGGAGTTTGAGACCACCCTAGCCAACATGGCGAAACCCCGACTCTACTAACAATACAAAAATTAGCCGGGCATGTTGGTGCATACCTGTAATCCCAGCTACTCGGCAGGCTGGGGCAGGAGAATCCCTTGAACCTGGGAGGCGGAGGTTGCAGTGAGCCGAGATCACAACACTGTACTCCAGGCTAGGAGACAGCGCGAGGCTCTATCTAAAAGAAAAAAAAAAAAGCGGACAGAGAGGAAGGGGGAATTTGTCTGTCTGTCTGTCTGTCTTTCTTTCTTTCTTTTCTTTCTTTCTTTTCTTTTCTTTTTTTTTTTGAGACAGAGCGTCTCATTTTGTCACCCAGGCTAGAGTCCAATGGCGCCATCTCAGCTCACTGCAGCCTTGACCTCCCCAACTCAAGCGATCTGTCCACCTGCGTCTCCCAAAGTGTTGGGATTACAGGAGTGAGCCACTGCACCACGCTCTGGAAAATTTCAATAAACAGCATTGGGATAACTGATCAACAATCTGATGCCCTCAAAATTAATTACAGGTTTCTTTTAAAAATCTCTTTTATTTCAATAGCTTTAGGGATACAAGGGGTTTTTGGTTGCATGGATGAATTGTATAGTGGTAAAGTCTAGGATTTTAGTGCACCTGTCATCCGAATAGTGTACATTGTACCCAATAGGTAGTTCTTCATCCCTCACCCTCCTCCAACCTTACCCCCTTCTGCGTCTCCAATATCCATTATACCACTCTGTATGCCTTTCTATCAAGTGTTTATTGAATATGTAAAATATGCTGGCCTGCAGTGTGGGGGTTGGGGAGACTCAAAGGACAAGGGGTGACCATTTACTGAGTGCCTGTTATTTACCAGGTGTATTTTGGATGTTGACTCATGTCATTATTCAACTGTCCTGAGAGGTAGGTTTTCACTGTAGTAGCAGCACAGATGAGGAAACTGAGGCTCAGAGAGACCAGTAGCATCACTAAGCCCACACATTAAGTCAGTGGAAATGCTGGGCTCAGAAGGCAGGTCTGCCTACATCAGAGCCTGTGCTCATTAATTATATTCCATTTTTTTTTCCATTATACATACAGGCATACACATGCAATATGATTCCTGGCTTTTTAGCCTTATGGTCTAGTTGAGAAGGTGAGATAAATAAAAATACAAATACAGGTAGTCGTTGGTTTATGGATACACATTACAGATGGAAATATTTTGCGTATCCCAGCTGGAAACTCCATCTCTTGGGATTTCTAGAAGGCTGGGCTGGGCTGCAGGAAACTTGGCTTTTATTCACACCAGCCTTGCCTCTGGGTTTTTTAATGCTTGGACCTAGGCTGGGATCCACCGTTGTTGTCCCCAGTCTTTGGATTGCAAATCTAGGCTTCATTCCACCCTGCTTTCAGCAACTAAGACATTGCTTCTCAAACTTTAATGCACATACAAATCACCTGGGGATCTTATTAAAATGCAGATTCTGAATGAGTAGGTGTGAAGGTGGGAGCTGAGATTCTGCTTTTCTACAAAACTCCCAGGTGATGCTCATGAGGCTAGTTTGAGGATTGGGTAGCAGGCACTAAGTAGTTAAACGGGTTAGCCCAGACTAAAACCTCAGTATATCTGGCTTTGGGCAAAGTGCTGGGCTGCTCCTTATTTCCTGTGGGCTAGAGGAAGAGCACAGAGCCCTGAACTGCACCAGGAAGGATCGCCAGTCACTAAGCCTCATCCAATTGAAAGAGCAGTGATTGCCCACTCATGTCAGCAGTGAAATGGCAGCCCTGTCCAGGGAAGACACCCGGGCTCACTTTGGCCTAATGTAAGTGATTCCCTCTGCAGCCTGCCCCAAGACCTCCAAGCCACACACAAGGGCGAGGAGGCCCATCACTTCCCTTGGGAGCTGGGGGATCCCTTCCTGTCTGTCAGGCTGGGTCAATCCTTGGCCAGTATCCTGGCAGAGCTGGTGGCCCCCCTTTCTCCAGACACCTTTAGCCACCCATCTAGGGCATCTTGTCCTGGACCTGCCTGGCTGCAGAAGACAGAGGCAGCTATGCCAGATGGTGCAGCCAGAACAGTGGGCCACCATCTGTATTGCTTCTCCTTATGCATAATGGATCATGATTAGAATACTTGGAATGTCTGTGGGGCCTGTTTTCCCGAAGCTGAAAGCCCAATAGATATTGAGCATGCTTTTTGCTAGCCTGACCACCATCGATAACATTGTTTCTGTGGGAAATGGTTTCCAATTCCCAAACAGTGCCTGATTGCATGCTGGGAACTGGCTGTGCAGAGAGGAAGAGAAGCCACATAAGGTAGTACTCACTGAGAGTCAAAGGAATTGTTCAGAAAATGTGTACTCCGGGAGTTTAGAGCAAGGAGGGAGAACTATGGGCTGAGTGTTTTAACCGAAAACTTTGGAGAGCAGGGAGACATGAGCTGGGCCCTTAAGGAGAATGAGGATTTGGATAAAAGCTTGCAAAACCTAGAGACAGGAATGAGATGCTCACTACACATGCTAGGAGCCATGGATTAAGGCATTCTGGCTGGGGTCAAGGGACATCAGGCTGGATGGGGTGGGAAGAAGCACTGTCTACAGAGCTTTCATATGAGAGATGAAGAAGGGGAGAAGGAAGAGGAGGGGGAAAAAAAAGAGAAAGGGACATCATTTATCATCATTTCTATGAGCCAGGCACTTTATCTACATTCTCTCTATTTCTTTTTCTTTTTGTTTTTTTTTTCCTTGAGATGGAGTCTGGCTCTGTGGCCCAGGCTGCAGTGCAGTGGTGCATCTCCGCTCACTGCAACCTCTGCCTCCTGGGTTCAAGCCATTTGCTTGGCTTGCCTCAGCCACCATGCCCAGCTCATTTTATATTTTTAGTAGAGACAGGGGTTTCACCATGCTGACCAGGCTGGTCTAGAACTCCTGACCTCAGGTGATCTATCCGCCTTGGCCTCCCAAAGTGCTGGGATTATAGGC
>NW_012122709.1:151739-154114 GCF_000951035.1 Colobus angolensis palliatus
GGAATCGCCATACTGTTTTCCATAATGGTTGAACTAGTTTACAATCCCACCAACAGTGTAAAAGTGTTCCTATTTCTCCACATCCTCTCCAACACCTTTTGTTTCCTGACTTTTTAATGATGGCCATTCTAACAGGTGTGAGATGGTATCTCATTGTGGTTTTGCACCGGCTAATTTTTTTTTTGTATTTTTAGTAGAGACGGGGTTTCACTGTGTTAGCCAGGATGGTTTCGATCTCCTGACCTCGTGATCCGCCCGCCTCGGCTTCCCAAAGTGCTGGGATTACAGGCTTGAGCCACCGCACCCAGCCTCTATTTCTTATAAGACCCCCCAAATTAGGAGTATCCTTGTTGCTTAGATGAGGAAATAGTTTCAAAAAGGTTAAGTAACGTCGTTTTTTTTTTTTTTTTTTAAAGTTCCGGGATACATATGCACAATGTGCAGGTTTATTACATAGGTATACATGTGCCATGGTGGTTTGCTACACCTATCAACCCATCATCTTGGTTTTAAGCCCCACATGTATTAGGTATTTGTCCTAATGCTCTCCCTCTCCTTGCCCCCCACCTCCTGACAGGCCCCAGTGTTTGATGTTCCCCTCCCTGTGTCCGTGTGTTCTCATTGTTCAACTCCCACTTATGAGTGAGAACATGTGGTGTTTGATTGTCTGTTCCTGTGTTAGTTTGCTGAGAATGATGGCTTCCAGCTTCATCCATGTCCCTGTAGAGGACATGAACTCATTCTTTCTTATGGCTGCATAGTATTCCATGGTGTATATGTGCCACATTTTCTTTATCCAGTCTATCATTGATAGGCATTTGGGTTCCAAATCTTTGCTATTGTGAATAGTGTTGCAATAAACATATGTGTGCATGTGTCTTTATAGTAGAATGATTTCTAATCCTTTGGGCATATACCCAGTAATGGGATTGCTGGGTCAAATGGTATTTCTGGTTCCTGATCCTTGTGGAGTTGCCACACTGTTCTTCCACAATGGTTGAACTAATTTACAGGCCCACCAACAGTGTAAAAGCATTCCTATTTCTCCACATCCTCCCAGCATCTGTTCTTTCTTGACTTTTTAATAATCGCCATTCTTACTGGCGTGAGATGGTATCTCATTGTGGTTTTGATTTGCATTTCTCTAATGACCAGCAATGATGAGCTTGTTTTCATATGTTTATTTGACGCATAAATGTCTTCTTTTGAGAAGGGTCTATTCATATCCTTCGCCTACTTTTTGTTGGGGTTGTTTATTTTTTTCTGAGTAACATTCTTAAGCCCACCCAACTGGGAAGTGCTGGCACCAGAATTTGAACCTAGGTCTGTGTGGGTCTTTGCATAACACCATGCTCTCTTACTCCTGAATGTGTCCCTGACTAATATGTTGGGTTTAAAAATACCCAGGGAAGTCCATGTTTCTAAACAGGTTCCAAAAGTCATCTGGTCTGGATCCTTGAAAAGTCAGAGGCTGTGATAGCTATACTAGTTTGCTAGGGCTGTCATGACAAATTCTCACAAACTGCATGGCTTAAAACAATGCAAATGTATTTTCTCACAGTTCTAGAAGCCAGGAATCTGAAATTCAGATTTGGGTAGGGCTGTGGTTCCCTCCGTTGTCTCTAGGGGAAGAATTCTTCTGTATAGTCAGGGTTCTCCAGAGAAATAGAACCAATAGGAGTCATGCATGTTTTTGTTTTGTTTTGTTTTGTTTTGTTTTTTTGAGACAGGGTCTCTCTCTGTAGCCCAGGCTGGAGTGCAGTGGTGCCATTATGGCTCACTGCAGCCTTGACCTACTGGGCTCAAGTGATCCTCCCATCTCAGTCTCCTAAGTAGCTGGGATCACAGGTGTGCACCACCACCTGGCTAATTTTTTTTAAATCTTATTTTTTAGTAAAGAGAAGGTCTCACTACGTTTCCCAGGCTGGTCTTTAACTCCTGGGCTCAAGCAATCCCTTGCCCTGGCCTCCCAAAATGCTGATGTTATAGGCGTTAGCCACCGTGCCCAGCCCCAGCAATGTTTTAGTTTGAGTCTGAAGGCAGTCTTCTGTAGAACCAGGAATAGCTGATGATGCAGACAAAGTCAGAAGTCAGCCTTCTGGAGAGTTCCCTTTTGTTCAGGGAGGCCATTTTTTGTTGTTCTACTGAGGCCTTCAATTGATTGGCTGAGCCCACCCACATTATGGAGGGTAATCTGCCTTACTCAAAGTCCACCAATGTAAACATTAACCTCATCCAAAATACCCCAAAGAAACACACAGAATAACGTTTGAACAAATATTTGGGCACCCTCTGCCTTAGCCAAGTCAGCATATAAAATTAAGTATCGCAGGCCGGGCGCGGTGGCTCAAGCCTGTAATCCCAGCACTTTGGGA
>NW_012122709.1:162356-163595 GCF_000951035.1 Colobus angolensis palliatus
GTAGCTGGAATTACAGGTGTGTACCACCACACCCAGCTAATTTTTGTATTTTTAGTAGAGACAGGGTTTTACCATGTTGACCAGTATGGTCTCGATCTCGTGACCTCGTGATCCACCTGCCTCGGCCTCTCAAAGTGCTCGGATTACAGGTGTGAGCCACCGCACCCAGCCACTCTAGAGAACATTTCTAAATTTTCTTTTAAAGTCTATTTTCTGCCCAGGCATGATGGCTCACACCTGTAATCCCAGCACTTTGGGAGGCTAAGGCAGGTAGATCATTTGAGATCAGGAGTTGGAAACCAACTTGGCCGACATGGTGAAACCCCATTTCTACTAAAAATACAAAAAATTAGCTGGGCGTGGTGGCACATGCCTGTAATCCCAGCTACTTGGGAGACTGAGGCAGGAGAATCACTTGAACCCAGGAGGTGGAAGTCAGTGAGTTGAGATCACGCCACTGCACTACAGCTTAGGTGACAGAGCAAGAATCTGTCTCAAAACAAAAACAAAAACAAACAAACAAAAAAAATGATTTTCTTTTACAATATAATTGAGGTTTATTTAACATAAAGCTTTTCCATGGTGGCCAGATATATTATAGAATGTTTCATTTTAAAATCATTTAAAATTATAAAAACATTTAACATTATAAATAATTTGAAAAATAAATGACGTATCATCTTACCACCCTAATACAACTGACTGATTTTCTTCATATTCCTTGTCATTCTTATCTGCAGATGTCGTACCCACTTTGTGAAGTTTTCACTTACTTCTTCAGCAGAATGTAATGTTCCTTCCGTCCTCCAAAAGCATTTTGTGAATGATAACACCTTTCAGTTTGTTTCCATGACTGTCTTCCACTTAGATTGAACCTCCATGAGGAAGGGGACCATGTCTTCTCAGCTTTGTATCTCCTATACATAACACAACACCTGGTAGACATTAAATGTTCAATAAGGTTTCTCAAATGAATGAATGCATGTATGTACATAGTCATGATCATGATAGACATGTAATTTTGTAATTTGCTTCTGTTAATGAACATCAGAATACACACTTTTTTGGCCTGGCGCAGTTGCTCACGCCTGTATTCCCAACACTTTGGGAGGCCGAGGCGGGTGGATCACAAGGTCAGGAGTTCAAAAGCAGCCTGGCCAGGATGGTGAAACCCTGTCTCTACTAAAAATACAAAAAATTAGCCGGGCATGGTGGCAGGCACCTGTAATCCCAGCTACT
>NW_012122709.1:163645-164416 GCF_000951035.1 Colobus angolensis palliatus
AAATTAAGTATCGCACCTTTCTTGATTTTTTCAGCTTCTGGTGGCTTCAGTCATTCTTTGCTTTGGAGCTGCATGATTTCAATGTCTGCCTCCGTCTTCACATGGCCTTTCTCCCTGTGTGTCTGTGTCCCAAATATCCCTCTGCCTTTCCCTTATAAGGCCACTTGTCATGGATTTAGGGCCCACCCTAAATCTAAGATGATTTCAACTCAAGATCCTTAGCTTAAGTACATGTGCAAAGACCCATTTTCGAAATAAGATCACATTCACAGGTTCTAGGAGTTAGGACACAGAGATGTTTTTTGTGGGGGGAAACACCATTTAATCCACTAAACTGGTATTCTCCCATGGGAATCTGAAGAGTTCTACTGGCATAGCTACGTCCTAGCTTCAGGTAAAAAACAAAAGCACAACAAGGACTCCATAATATCAGTAGTAACCCCAGCACAAGGAGTTAAATCTGCTGCAATCTAGGGTGTTTATTTTATTTTCTTTTTGAGATAGGGTATTACTCGGTGGCCCAGGCTAGAGTATAGTGGTGCAATCTTCGTTCACTGCAGCCTTGGCCTCCTGGGCTCAAGTGATACTCCCACTTCAGCCTCCGGAGTAGGTGGGACTACTGGTGCACACCACTGCTCTTGGCTAATTAAACGATTTTTAAAATTTTTTTTTTTTTTGAGGCGGAGTCTTGCTCTGTCACCCAGGCTAGAGTGCAGTGGCTGGATCTCAGCTCACTGCAAGCTCCACCTCCCGAGTTTATGCCATTCTCTC
>NW_012122709.1:170066-171387 GCF_000951035.1 Colobus angolensis palliatus
TTCACCATGTTGGCCAGGATGGTCTCGATCTCCTGACCTCATGATCCACCCACCTCGACCTCCCAAAGTGCTGGGATTACAGGTGTGAGCCACCGCGCCTGGTAAAACTAGGAAGTTTTTTAGATAGTTTCCAATTCTCCCTGTTCTCTTGCTTCTAGTTCTCAAGAATAACTGTAAAATGTGCTAGGAATGCAGAGTCCTGCCATATGGGGGGCTGGCCAGAACAGCCAGGGCTCTGTTCCAATCCCCTTTATAAACAAGATGGCCTTCCACTTTAATCTGATGTGTCATGATACCCTGGGTTATAAAACCCAGGGTGGGATGCTTTCTGGGGTCCCTCAGCTGCAGTGTTAGTGGGGCACATGCAGTTGAGACTCCATCTACCTTGAGTGGCCTTCCTGAGCCTTGGGGAGCCAGATCTCAGTGAAACCTAGGTTTCTATTGTCACTTGCTGCTCATCTGTAAGTAATAAATCCTCTTCATGTAACTTGCTGCACATGTGGGTGTTCTGTCTCACCAGACTCAGACAAGTGGTAATCAGGGCACAGTGAACCTGCTTCACAACTTTGAAGGACTCACTCTTGAGGGATAATTTCACTGGTTATAGAATTCTGGGTTGATAATTTTTCTTTCAGCACTTTAAAGGTGTGATTCCACTGTCTTCCAGTCTTCATGGTTTCTGATAAGAAGACCACTGTCATTTGAATCATTATTTCCTGGCATATATTTTGCTTCTCTGCTATTTGCATTAATTTTTTAATTTTTTAATTTTGTTTTTTGGAGACAGGGTCTCTCTGTGTCACCCAGGCTGGAGTGCAGTGGCATGATCATGTCTCACTGTAGCCTTGAACTCCCAGTCTCAAGTGATCCTCCCATCTCAGCTTCCCGTTTAGCTGGGACTACAGGAGCACATCACCATGCCAGGCTAATTTTTTTTTTTTTTTTTTGTAGAGATTCGGTCTCTCACTATGTTTCCTAGGCTGGTCTCGAACTTCTGGGCTCAAGCCATCCTCCTGCTTTGGCCTCCCAGAGTGCTGGTATTAAAGGTGGGAGCCACCCTGCCCGGCCATATGTAAGATCTGAGCACTGCTCATTTTATTTTTCTAATCTTTATTCCCCCTTTTTAGATTCAGATGGGAGAATTTCTATTAATCTATCTTCATGTTCACTGACCCTTTATCTTTTCCATTCTGCCATTAAGTTAATTTAGTGTCTCCCCCACCCCTGCCTAAACACTGTATTTTTCAGTTCTAGAACTTGGTTAATTTTTTATTCCTATTTTCTCTCTTGAGATTTACTTCTTTTTCCAATCAATTACAAG
>NW_012122709.1:175853-181988 GCF_000951035.1 Colobus angolensis palliatus
TGGCCAGGCTGGTCTCAGACTGCTGACCTCAAGTGATCCTCCCACCTCGGCCTCCCAAAGTGCTGGGATTATAGGCGTGAGCCAATGTGCCTGGCCTACAATAATTTCTTTAAAGACCCTGACTGATAATTCCAATATCTGGGTCATCTCAGAGTTGATCTTAACTGATTGTTTTTTCTCTTGAGAACAGTGAGTCATGTTTTCCTTTTTTTTTTTAATGTCAATTTCTTTTTGTATGTTGGACATAGTAATTGCTAGCTTGAGACTCTGGATTCTAGTCATATTCCCCCAAAAATGTTGATTTTTTTTTTTTTGAAAGCAATGAAGTTTTTTACTCTGAGACTGCAAACTGTCTCACCTGTGGTGGACATCAGCTCAATTACTAAATCTTTTAGCCTTAGCTGCGTGGTGATCTGAGTCTGCTCCAGGCGTGCACAGCTCAAGAAAGTAGGGGTCGTCAGCCAAACACCTTGGCAGAGTTTATGCACAGGATATGGGCCTTTCTTGTTCTGTCTCTTTCCTTTCTAGGATTCCCCCAGCATAGTTCAAGTGGCTATAGTTACCTTAGATTCTGTCATCTGACTCTTTAGGCTAGAAAGATGGTAGATTTTCTATTAGAATTTTAGCTGTGTTGTGCCATGTAGTCTGCACGTAAGTTAAAGGCCATACAAAGGGAAACCCACCCCATGCCAGTCCTTTCTTCTCAGTTTCAGCTCCCATCGAAAGGCTGTTTTTTTTTCTCTCATTCTTCAGAATCTCTAGGTTTCTTTCTTTCTTTTCTTTTTATATTTTCCTCAAAGTTTGTAGTTCTTATCGATCTGCAGAAGGCTTGCTCTGTTAACAGCATATTCCTCCATACTGAAGGTTAAAAATTCATCAATTTTTGAATGAAAATGACCTTAAGGGATTTATTCCTTGTTATAAAATTAATATATACCCATTTAAAAATCATACAACATAGAAATATGCAGAGAAGAGCACAAAACTACCCATAATCTCATTTTTCTTCTCTTTTTACATTTTACAAATTATTTTTTGCAGTATTATTTTATTATTTATTTCTAAAGTGATTTCGGCTTTTATTTTAGATTCAGGGGGAACATGTGCAGGCTTGTTACCTGGGTATATTGCGTGATGCTAAGGTTTGGGGTATGATTGATCCTGTCACCCAAATATTGAGCATAGTACCCAATAGTTGGTTGAAAAATTTGCCCCCTCCCTCTAATCTCTCTCTAGCAGTCCCCAGTGTCTATTGTTGCCACTCTTTTTTTTTTTTCTTTTTTTGAGACGGAGTCTCGCTCTGTCACCCAGGCTGGAGTGCAGTGGCGCAATCTCGGCTCACTGCAAACTCCGCCTCCCGGGTTTACACCATTCTCCTGCCTCAGCCTCCCGAGTAGCTGGGACTACAGGCGCCCGCCATCTCGCCCGGCTAGTTTTTTGTATTTTTAGTAGAGACGGGGTTTCACCGTGTAGGCCAGGATGGTCTCGATCTCCTGACCTCGTGATCCACCCGTCTCGGCCTCCCAAAGTGCTGGGATTACAGGCTTGAGCCACCGCGCCCGGCCAGTCTATTGTTGCCACTCTTATGCCCATGAGTACCCATTGTTTAACTCCCACTTATACATGAGAACATGCAGTATTTGGTTTTCTGTTCTGGCATTAACTTGCTTAGGATAATGGCCTCCAGCTGCATCCATGTTGGTGTAAAGGACATGATTCTGTTCCTTTTTATGGCTGTATAGTATTCCATGGTATATGTGTCTCATACTTTTTATCCAATCCACCATTGATGGGCATCTAGGTTGATTCCATGTCATTGATATTTTGAGTAGCGCTGTGATGAACATATGAGTACATGTGTCTTTTTGGTAGAATGATTTATTTTCTTTTCAATATATAGCTAGTAATGGGATTGCTGGGTCAAATGGTAGTTCTAAGTTCTTTGAGAAATTTCCAAACTGCTTTCCACGAGGACCGCACTAATTTACATTCCCACCAATGGTGAAAAAGCATTCCCTTTTCTCGACAGCCTAGCCACTATCTGTTGTTTTTTTTTTTTGTTTTTTTTTCTTACATTTTATTAATAGCCATTCTGACTGGTGCAAGATGGTATCTCATTGTGGTTTTAATTTGCATCCCTCTGATGATTAGTGATATGGAGCATTTTTTCAAATGTTTGTTGGCTGGTTGTATGTCTTCTTTTGAGAAGTGTCTGCTCATGTCTTTGACTATTTTTAAAATAAGGTTGTTTGCTTATTGCTTGTTCAATTGTTTAAGTTCCTTATAGATTCTGGATATTAGAGCTTTGTCGGATGCATAATTTGTGAATATTTTCTCCCATTCTGTAGGTTGTCCGTTTACTCTGTTGATAGTTTCTCTTGCTGTGCAGAAGCTCCTTAGTTTAATTAAGGTCCCACTTGTCAGTTTTTGTTTTTGATACAATTGCTTTGGAGGACTTAGTCATAAATTCTTTCCCAAGGCCAATGTCCAGAATGGTGTTTCCTAGGTTTGCTTCTAGGATTCTTGTACTTTGAGGTATTATATTTAAGTCTTTAAACATTCTTGAGTTAGTTTTTTTATATGGTGACAGGGAGGCGTCCAGTTTTATTCTTCTGCATATAGCTAGCTAGCTATCCCAGTACCATTTATTGAATGAGGAGTCCTTTCCCCCATTGCTTATTTTTATTGACTTTGTCAAAGATCAGATCGCTGTAGGTGTATGGCTTTATTTCTGGGTACTCTATTCTGTTCCATTGGTCTATGTGTCTGTTTTGCTACCAGTACCATGCTGCTTTGGTTACTGTAGCCATATAGTATAGTTTGAAGTTGGGTAATGTGACACCTCTGGCTTTGCTCTTTTTGTTTAGGATTGCTTTGTCTATTCGAGCTCTTTTTTGTTCCCACATTAATTTTAGAATAGTTTTTTCTAATTTTGTGGAAAACAATGTTGGTAGTTTGATAGGACTAGCATTGAATCTGTAGATTGCTTTGGGAGGTATGGCCATTTTAACAATACTAATTCTTCCAATCCATGAGCATGGAATGTTTTCTGTGTGTTTGTTGTTGTTGTTGTTGTTTTTTCGGAGACACACTGTCACTCTGTCACCCAGGCTAGAGCGCAGTAGCGTGATCTTGGCTCACTGCAACCTCCGCCTCCCGGGTTCAAGCGATTCTTGTGCCTCAGCCTCCCGAGTAGCTGGGATTACAGGCGAATGCCACTATGCCCAGCTAAATTTGCTATTTTTAGTAGAGATGGGGTTTTGCCATGTTGTCCAGATTGGTCTCAAACTTTTGACCTCAAGTGATCTGCCTGTATCAGCCTCCCAAAGTGCTGGGATTCCAGACGTGAGCCACCGCACCCAGCTAGCATGGAATGTTTTGCCATTTCTCTGTATCATCTGATTTCTTTCTGCAGTGTTTTGTAGTTCTTCTTGTAGACATCTTTCACCTCCTTGGTTAGATGTATTCCTAGGTATGTTACATTTTATTGTTAATGGATTGTGCTCTTGATGTGGTTCTCAGTTTGAATGTTATTGGTGTACAGAAATGCTACTGATATTTATACATTGACATTTTATACATATCTTGAAACTTTACTTTTTTTTTGTTAGGGTCTTGCTATATTGCCCAGGCTGATCTTGAACTTCCAGCCTCAAGTGATCCTCCTGCCTCAGCCTCAAGAGTAGTGCCCAACCATAATCTTATTATTAAAAGATACCTTCTAGTTTTTTGTTTTGTTTTGTTGTGAGACAATCTCTCCCTGTCACCCAGGCTGAAGGGCAGTAGCGTGATCTTGGCTCACTGCAACCTGTGCCTCCTGGGGTCAAGCGATTCTTGTGCCTCAGCCTCCTGAGTAGCTGGGACTACAGGTGTGTGCCACCACACCTGGCTAATTTTCTTATTTTTAGTAGAGATGGGGTTTTGCCATGTTGGCCAGGCTGGATTCGAACTCCTGACCTCAAGTTATCTGTTCTCTTCAGCCTCCCAAAGTGCTGAAATTACAGTAAAGCCACCGTATCAGGCCACTTTCTAGTCTTTTTTCATGTGAACATATCCAAATGTACTTATATAAGCATAGAAATAAATATTTCTCATACTATTAATAAAAGAGGAGCACACTACAGATACTATGTTGTAACCTACTTCACTCCCTCCATTTAGCAACATATAATAAACATTGAAAAAGGGCTATTCTGGGTTTAAGAATAAAGGGTTACAGAGCTTATAGAAGACAAATTGAAAAGTGAGACTTTTGATCTGAAATGGAATGGTGCTGAGAGGTGGTACTTCTGAGGGCCAGATCCACAGAAGGGCCTCAGTCCCCTGCCCTTGCTGGCTTAATAGAATAGAGGGAACAGTATCTTTTTATCAATCCTAACCACCTGGGGAGGAGCTGAGGGTTTGGCATTGGGCTGTGGTTTCTTCTGCTGACTCCTGGCTATTAGAGACTAATGGGAGGAAGTACCAGCCCTGGAGTCTGCGGTGGACTAGGCAGGCCACACAGGCAGTTCTGCAGGACACTGGGCGTCACTGTGGCTCCTGGGTGGCCCTACCAGCTGTTGGTTCTGAAGAGGTGAGGGGTGGAGCACTGAGTGAGGAGAGCACAGCTAATGTTTGCTACATTGACCTGACTTTTCAGGGGCTATCAATCATCGCCGGGGATAACTTCCTTCAGAGTCACATTACCTGATTAGAATTCCACTTCCTGTTCTTCAGAAGTCTCGCCTCGGTTAGATTTGACCTAAGGTATTCACTGTTCTTCCCTACCTATCCATTTGCTTCAAACGGTGACTCTGAGCAGATATTTAGACCTGGATTCTCTACTCAATTTTTTGAGCCACCAACATCCAACTTGGTATGTTTGAGACATGTTTTTGCTATATATATATATATATTTTTTATTAATAGCCATTCTGTCTAGTGTGAGATGGTATCTCATTGTGGCGATGTGAAACATTTTTTCTTTTCTTTTCTTTCTTTTTTTTTTTTTTGAGACAGAGTCTCACTCTGTCACTCAGGCTGCAGTGCAGTGGCACGATCCTGGCTCACTTCAACATCCACCCCCCTGATTCAAGCGATTCTTCTGCCTCAGCCTTCCAAGTAGCTGGAATTACAGGTGTGCACCACCATGAGTCGCTAATTTTTGTATTTTTAGTAGACACAGGGTTTCCCCATGTTGGCCAGGCTGGTCTTGAACTCCTGAACGCAAGTCATCCATCCACCTCGACCTCCCAAGTGCTGGGATTATAGGCATGAGCCACCATGCCTGATGTGGAGCATTTTTTCATATGTTTATTGGCCTCTTATATGTCTTCTTTTGAGAAGTATGTGATCATGTCTTTGCCTATTTAAAATAACAAGTATCTCTTAATATATATATATATACCAAATATATATATAAAATCTCTAAATATATACCAAATATATATGCCATGCACACACACACACACACACACACATACACACCATATATATATATATATATTTGGAGATGGGGTCATGCTCTGTTGCCCAGGCTGGAGTTCAGTGGCACAATCATAGCCCACTGCAGCCTGAACATTCAGTGCTCAAGCGACTCTCCTGCCTCAGCCTCCTGAGTAGCTAGGATGCCTTTCATATTTTTGTTCAGAATATCACCATCCCCCAAGGTCATGGAGTTGCAAAGAATTCTCACTGACTCCTCCCTTTCTCAGACCTCCATCTTCTGATCAGTTGTGACTTGTTCTGTGAAGGTGAGCCACTAAAGGATTTTGAGCAGAGGAATAGGATGTGATCAGATGTGGGCTTTAGTACAGAGGATAAGCTGAGTGTTGAGGGAAAGAAACAAATGTGAGGCAGAGAGAACAGTTTGGAGAACAGCAATATACCATACAAAAGATGAAAGCAGTAGTTGTGAAATGGAAGAGAGGATTTCAAGAGACAACTCGTAAAAGGAATATATAAAAGTTTTCAAATCAGAGGGACTTTTGAAGTTCCTCTGTTCCTCCTCTGAAGTTGAAGGTAGCCAGGCACAGTGGCTCATGCCTGTAATCCCAGCAATTTGGGAGGCCAAGGCGGGAGGATTCCTTGAGCCCAGGAGTTTGAGACAGGCTTAGGCAACACAGGGAGACCCTGTCTCTACAAAAAAAAAAAAAA
>NW_012122709.1:183428-205901 GCF_000951035.1 Colobus angolensis palliatus
CCGGCTAATTTTTGTATTTTTAGTAGAGATGGGGTTTCACCATGTTGGCCAGGCTGGTCTCAAACTCCTGACCTCATGATCCGCCTGCCTCAGCCTCCCAAAGTGCTGGGATTACAGGCATGAGCCACTGTGCCCGGCTAAAACTTTTTAATGAGCTATAACATACACACAAAAGTATACTAATCCTCAGTGTCAGCTTGATGAATTTTCACATCTGAACTCACCTTTGTAGCTATCACCTAGATAAAGAAACAGAACACTACCCGCATCCCAGCAGTTCCCATAATTTCCCCTGTCAGTCACTTACTCCCCTCCAAAGGTGGCACTAACCTGACATCTAACATCATATAATTTTTTTAACCTTTTTTTGCTGAGGTTTGTCTTTTATTTTTAATTTTTTTAACTTTTATCCTAGGTTCGGGGGTACATGTGCAGGTTTGTTATACAGGTAAACTCATGTCACAGGGGTTTGGTGTACAGATTATTTCATCACCCAGGTACTAAGCCTAGTACCCAACAGTTATTTTTTTCTACTCCTCTCCCTATTCCCACCCACCACCCTCAAGTAGGCCCCAGTGTCTGTTGTTCCCTTCTTTGCTAACACCATAGATTAATTTTGCCCATCTTTAAACCATATATGAATGGAATCCTGTAGTGTGTATTCTTTTGTGTCTGATTTCTTCCATTTAACTTTATATTTGTGAGATTTTTCTATTTTTTTTTCATAGAAATTGTTCTTTCCTCCTCAGTGGTGTATAGCATTCATACTGTTGGTAATAGTCATTTGAGTCTTTTCCAGTTGAAAACTATTATTCATAGTGCTATAAGAACGTTCTTTATATATCTTTTTGGTACAAATGTGTATATATTTATGTTGGAAATATACCTGGGAGTGAACTTTCTGGTCCATGGGATATATGAAACTGCTAACTAGTTTTCCAATGTGTTTGTAACAATTTATCCTCTGCTTAGCAATGGAAGATATTTCATTTATTCCAACAATTGGTGTTGTCTGCTTTAAAAATTTTAGCCATTCTGGTAGGTATAGCAACAGTGTCTACAGCTGTCCTTCTACCAGATGTAACTAAACAGAATTGTACACATTCATTTACTCTGAATTAAAGGTCAGTCAAATTAAAGAGTAAGGCTGCCCTCAGGTAGCTCACAATGCAGTAGGGGACTCATTGATATATAAACAACAGATGTTTATAACCTATAATATGTGCTATTATAAGTCATGACTTACAGTAGAGGGAAGATAATGTTAGGTTAGTCCAGGGAAAGGAGGAGCTTGCTCTGGATGCAGTATAGAACACAGATTGGAGGGATTTGTAGGAAGCAAGGAGGCCACTTAGGTAACTGTTAAAATAGTGCAATTGGGAGGTTAATATAGAACAAAGCTACTGGAATTGTTAAGCAGGTAGATTTGACATAACCAAATGGCTGCTAAAATGTAGAGAGAGGGGGGACTTGGCAGACGGTGATACTGAAGATGTAGAATAGAGAAGTCTAGGCATCCAGTGAAATGTGGAAAAGCAGAGAGGTATTAAAGGTAACACCCAGGTTTTAGACTCACGTGCCTGGGTGGATGCTGCTGTCAGCAGTTGAGAGAGGGAAAACAGATAAAGAAAGAGGGTGAGAGTGGAAGGTGGGAAAGATGTATTCAAGTTGGGCAGCCTGAATTTGAAGGGCCTGTGGGATATCTAGGTGGAGCTATCAGTAGACATTTGGCAAGATAGGTCTGGAGCTCATAATACTTGAGGGCCATTTGGTGGGTTGAAGACATTTGAAAAGTGGGAGTGGAGGAAAATCAATAAGGATATTGTGAGCAAGCTTAGGATAGAACCCTGTGGAACCCCTCATTTAAAGGGCTGGGTGCAGGGGCTCAAATCTGAAATCCCAACACTTTGGGAGGTCAAGGTGAGTGGATCGCTTTGAGCTCAGGGATTCGAGACCAGCCTGGCCAACATGGCGAAAACCCATCTCTACAAAAATTAGCCAGGCGTTGGTGGTTCACACCTGTAACCCCAGGTACTTGGGAGGCTGAGGTGAGAGGATCAGTTGAAACCAGGAAGTGGAGGTTGCAGTGAGCCGAGATTGCGCCACTGCACTCCAGCCTGGGTGACAGAGTGAGACGTAGTCTCAAAAATAATAATAATAATAATAATAATAATAAAGGGCATGTGGAAAAAGCTGACCTTTCCCAAACTGAGACTTCAGTATAATTATAGGCTGAGGCAGAAAGCAAGCAGAGAGGGAAAGCTTGGAGACATAGGAGGTAAACACGATGGATGATTGTAGCAAAGTCCCAGGAAGAGGAAAGGATTGACATCAAGACTCTGGAGCTGAAGAGGGACCCTCCTTGCTGATACTTGGGGGAAAGGAAGGAAAAAGTTCACACTGGATGGCATGTGTTTTCCCTACAAGGACAAGTCAATCTGCTAAGAGTGAAGAAGACAGAGGTGGGGCTGGGGACTTGAAGAAGAGTAAAGCTTGGATTAGTCACTGTGGTTAAAGGGAGGCACAGACTAGGGACAAAAAAAAAAAAAAAAAATTGCAGAGCAACATTGAAGGCTTTACTGAGGTCAGCTACCAAGTAAGTCAAGATTCCTACTGGGAGAGAGAGCTGTGGTAAAAACAAACAAATAAACAAATAGGCAAGCAAATCTAGCAACTCCTGTTGGGCCAGCATTTTAGGAATTCACTTCATGCTGAGCTTCCTGAGCCTTACAATTTTGTTGAAGGGGTGACAGGGAAAGCACCTTTAGGTGGAGAGTAAAGTGGACTCGGAGAATTCCCAGTGTATTATTCAATTGAATGATAGGGCTGGGTGCGGTGGCTCATGCCTATAATCCCAGCACTTTGGGAGGCCGAGGCAGGCAGATCACTTGAGGTCAGGAGTTCAAGACCAGCCTGGCCAACATGGTAAAACTTCATCTGTATTAAAAATACAAAAATTAGCCAGGACTGGTGGTACATGCCTGTAATCCCAGCTACTCAGAAGGCTGAGGCAGGAGAATTGCTTAAACCCAGGAGGCAGAGGTTGCAGTGAGCTGAGATTGTGCCATTGCACTCCAGTCTGGGTGACAGAGCAAGACTTCATCTCAAAAATAAAATAAAATAAAATAAAATAAAATAAAATAAAAATAATTAAATGATTGGAAGAGGCAATGAGGCCATGTCAGGTATGGATGTCCTTCAGCTAAGTTTCTCATTTGTCTCTCCTCTGGTCAATTTTATCCTCTTATACTTGTGGTTGGCTTCTCTCAGTTTGCTTAAATAATTAATTAATTTTTGAAATAGTGTCTTGCCCTGTCTCCCAGGCTGGAGTGCAGTGGCATGATCATGGCTCATGATCATGGCTCACTGCAGCCTTGATCACCTGGGCTCAAGTGATCCTCCTACCTCAGCCTTCCAAGTAGCTGGGACCACAGGTGCACAAAACTGCCTAATTTTTTTTTTTTTTTTGTGAAGACAGGGTCTTCCTATGTTTCCCAGGCTAGTCTTGACCTCCTGGGCTCAAGCGATCTTCTTACCTTGGACTCCCAAAATGCTGGGATTACAGGAGTGAGCTGCCGTACCCGGCCTCTCAGCTTGCTTTAGCTCTTGGGATCCAGCCACTTCCTTTCTGCTGGCAGTATGGTAGAGTAGAACTCCCAGTTCTCTTAGTTAACATCTGGGGAATTTTTAGCAGCTGAGTCAGAATGAATTCTGTCAGCCTTCATTTCTACCTTCTATCTGCTTTTTGTGCTGGCCAATATCCTCACCCAGCCATCAGGTCAGTGTCCTGTTTTGTATGTTAAACCAACCAGTGAAAAAGCGATGGTACCTTATTGACCATAGATTACACTTGAGACACACAGGCCTAGAAGCGTCATTTTTCCAATTAGATTGGGGAAAGGGGGGGGGCTGTGATCCAATGGGACCCCCAGTGAAGATCTCATTACAGCGTTAGCAACATTTTGGATGTTAACCAAAAACTGTCCATCAACTTGCAACTCCAGCAATTATAGCTTCCACCTGGGAATTTGACTCTAGATGGGACTACATTTCATCCAGGGAGAGCTATCTGGATGGCTCTGATTTAGGATGCAGGTGTGTTGGGAGATGTAAGTAGTTAATTTTGTAAAACATGCCAAAGCCTTTCAATAAAAGGTGTTTTGAGAAAATTTACTATTGTTAACATCATCTTCTTTTTGAGACACTCCAGGAGCCAAAGTGCTTGTTTTCACACTAATTTCATGAAAGAAAGGTGTCTGTACCAAGTTAATCCATTCTTGCAAAATGCCCAGGGAGCCAGCGTGAATTGAAAAATGACTTAAAGAAGAGACCACCCTCCAAAGAGTCAAAGACCTCCTAGCACCAGTTATGCCAAGAAATGCTAAGCCCATTAGTAAGTTGGCTAATTAAAAAAGAAATGTTAGACGTAGTCAGTGAAAATGGACCATCACCTTGATAAATAGTCCATCTGTTTGAGTAGCATTTCCAGTGTTAATTGAGGTCTGGGTGACTCAGTGCCCTGGTGGCCAAAAATCTGTCCTGAGAAAAAGTAAAAGAAGGTACTCAGAGGCCAAGCCATGGAGCCCGTGGCTTCTCACATCTGCACACAGCCCCCAGGCCAGCGCTTTAGAACACCAGATGTTTACGCTCCACTTCCTGACCTCCCTTCCAAATGGCAGTTCTTGGAGTCCCACTGAAGGGCTTTGCAGGCTGTTTGTTATTTGTGTGGAGTGCTGTGGATTTGATTTTTGCCTGCAATGACTTCCTGACGGAATTCTTTCCCCAAATGATAGTATTTCACTGGAAAATGGTTTAAAAACAAGGACCAAAATATGAACATGGACTTCAATGTTCTCCACAGGCCTGAGACCCCCACCAGTGCCCTGGGTGGGTGGGCAGGGGTAAGGGTAGAGATTCCTAGGAGCCAAATATCTTAATTTTTTTTTTTTTTTTTGAGAGTCTGGCTCTGTCGCCCAGGCTGGAGTACAGTGGCACAATCTCGGCTCACTACAAGCTCCACCTCCCGGGTTCACGCCATTCTCCTGCCTCAGCCTCCCAAGTAGCTGGGACTACAGGTGCCCGCCACTACGCCTGGCTAATTTTTTGTATTTTTAGTAGAGACAGAATTTCACCGTGTTAGCCAGGATAGTCTCGATCTCCTGACCTCGTGATCCACCCGCCTCAGCCTCCCAAAGTGCTGGGATTACAGGCGTGAGCCACTGTGCCCCACCCAAAAATCTTAATTTTAAGGCAAGGTATCTTTTAGAGCCCCTAGGGAGATGTGGGCCTGGGAGAGTTCTGCCTTCCCCATTGTGGAAACCATGCCAAGGGTAATGAAATAAGTAAATGAAAATGTTGAGCCTGGCAGCATGAAAGATTGAGTAAACCCATCATTTGGTCATTTGCAAAGTAGCTGGAGAAATTGCATTCTTGCTGGCAGAGCAGTCCCATGCAGGCGATGACATGCCAGTAATAAAGTGCCTGTCTCTTCCACTTGCTCCAGGATTTGGTTCTGGATGCCACAAGGAAGAAGCTACTGCTTGACTTAAGGGACCAAGCAAACCAAATCACTTGATTGAAAGGGTTGAGGCCAGGTATGGTGGCTCACGCCTGTAATCCTAGCATTTTGGGAGGTCGAGGCAGGTGGATTTCTTAAGGCCAGGAGTTCCAGACCAGCCTGGCCAACATGGTGAAACCCCGTCTCTACTAAAAATACAAAAATGAGCCAGGCATGGTAGCACGCGCCTATAATCTCAGCTACTCAGGAGGCTGAGGTATGAGAATCGCTTGAACCTGGGAGGTAGAGGTTGCAGTGGGCTGAGATTACACCACTGCACTCCAGCCTGGGTGACAGAGCGAGACCCTGTCTCAAAAAAAAGAAAGAAAGAAAGAAAAGAAAAAGGCCTCATCCAGTGCTTTCAGTTCTCTAATAGCCAACTCTGACTGCAAACAAAGGAGTTGCTTTCATACAGGTCACATCCCTTCCCATAAAACCTCCTCCTCGGAGATACCCTTTTTAACATGGCACTTTATTGACTCAAGCCAAAACAGGCCAGAAAATACTGGGCACCAATTCTGTGCCCAGTATGGTGCCATACATGAGGAAAAGCAGTACACTAGTCTGTTGGGGAGAGGAGACACACAACACAACTAGAAGGATGTTGTAACACTGCACAGGCCCAAGCAGTGGATTATATGGTGTGAGAGGGCTCTCATCTTTTTGGAGTCATTGGTGAAGGTTTGGGAAGGTGATGAAGAGAGTAAAAGGCATTCCAGGCAGAGGATTATAGCACGAACAAAGATGGCAGGGCAGGAATGAGCATGACCAGTGCGGGCCAGGTTCTGTGGCTTGGCCAGGTCAATGAGGGTGAAGTGAGAGGGGAATTGTTGGAGATAAGAGTGGATCAGGAAGGGTTTTATATGGCAGGATGAGGACTTTGGAATGTGATCCCTAGGCAATACAGAAGACCCTGCAGAACGACAAGGATGTAAAAAAAGAAGCCTTTTGGCAGATGCCTGTGGCTTTGTGTGTAGGAGTTGGAGGAGTTGAGTGGAGGGTTTTGCAGCCATGCAGACACACAGTGGTCAGTGCTTGGCCAAGGCTGGGGCTGGGAGAATGGAGAACCAGCACAGCCTATGGCACAAGCAAGGGCTTTGGAACCAGACACACCTGGATTCAAATTCCCCCCACCACCCTATGTACCTACCACTTGTGAGCTATGTAACCTTGAGCAAGAAGCTTCTGTTTCCTTCCCTCTAAACTGGGGCTAACCCTCTTGCTTGCCTCCTAGGGAAGCCACTGGATCCCAAGAGCTAAAGCAAGGTGAGAGAAGCTAGCCACAAGTTTAAGAAGGTAAAAGTGATCTGGAAGGAAGTGTGTCTAAGGCACCTAGGAGGCCCCACGAAGCAGTAGCTTCTCATGTCTGGGCTCCTTCAAAGAGACTTCCTGAGAAAGAACCAACAGGATCTAGTGCCAGGGAGGACTGGAATTGCGGGAGATGGGGGAGACACTGATGACTGCCATGGTTCAAAATGGGGAGGACAGTGGCCCAATGGCCTGAGCCTGGGAATTGAGCTGGGCCTGGGTGGGGGTAGTGATAAACCAAGCTCTATTTTAGACGTTGTTTTTGAGGGCAAGAGGAACTGCCTCCCAGCTGTTTGTTTTATATGTGTATTCCTCCTTGCAATGCTCAGGCTCCAAGAGGGACTTGTTTAGAGAAGTGCTGCAGCAAAGCAGGAGAAGGTATATTTTAAAGTGACAGCTCTAAAAATACTGCTCTCTTTTTGCCCTTTCACAGCTGCAGATTCCCAATCCTGATCCTCACTGGGAGAAATAATAAAATGCATATGTTTATAATAAAAATCATATTTCCCTCTTCCTGTGATGTCTCCCAGTTGTAGGTTCCCATCCGTTTGCTGTTTGACCTATCATTTAACAAATGTATTTTAAGAAAAGTAATCTTTTCCACTGACATGTCCTATAAACGTCACATCCTCAGCACTGGTTCTCATTGAGGAACATAGATGCATGTTTTGAATATTTCCATAAATGCTTTTTACTCCATTCCCAGGCGAGGATTTTTAAATGCTTGCTTTGAGACAAAGTATACAGACCGTGCACTGTACAATGATGTAGGTCTCTTGGGCCTGATTGTCAGAGGGCTAGGTGAGAGTTTGGGTTCTGGGAAAATTTGCTACAATTGGCAGCTGAAACCCAGGCCTCAGTTCTTCTGTGGGTCGTCATTCAGGTGTGCTCAGCGCAAGGCATCCTGGGAAGTCAGTACTTGGGCCTTATCCTGAGTAGAGTGAATGGGACTCTGAGAGGCTTCTCTTGAAGGCACTAAGTGGGATTGTGGAAGGCAAACTGATGCATGATGGTGGACTAGGTCAACATTCATTGTGCAAAGGGCAGAGAAAGCACCTCTTCCTTTGTCCTGAAGGATGAGGCCCAATCAGAGAGCAGGCACAGATCCTCTGTCATTTGGAAGGGAGCTGATGTTGTTTAGAGACATCTATCCATTGTTGTTCTATGGATTAAAGAAAATGTGTTTAATGCACTCAGTAGGGCACCTGGCACATAGTAGACGCTCAAGCAAGCAAGAGCTGTCTCACTTACAGAAAGAGCAAGGAAAGATATCTCAAGGTCACTGCCAACTGTGTTGAAAGTCCAGGCAGGGATTGTGTCGGGGACTAGGAATAGGGAGGAGACGTAGAAATGGTATAGTACAAGGCAGAACACAATCAGAACAGAATTAAGGGAGCCAGGGCACAGATTACCTACAGGATGGGAGAGAAAAGGGTAGGAAGAGCTGTGATTAGGTGGCAGGCAGGTAGTGAGTTCACCCCTATATGCTTGGTCATTTCACTGGTTCATTCATTCATTTACTCATTCATCCATCCAACAAATATTTACTGAGCATCTACTATGTTCTAAGCAGTGCTCTAAGTGCTAGGGACACAGCAGTGAACAAAACAGAGAAGGATCATTCTCTAAGAGAATTTATAGACTCATGGCAATAGGCAATGAGGTAGATTTGGGAGTGAGAAAGTGGTGTTGGAATTCAGAGTTGGCTTTCCCAAACCTAGAACCCTCTGAATGGATTCCCAGAAGTTGCTCATCTCAGCCCTTCCCAGGTATGATTTGTCCTGAATAATGGTGATCATCCCACCCCAAGCTTCTTGACAGGGCTGGCTTTGCAGGAAGATAATGAGGAATATTTCACGGGGAAAGATGGGTTTCCCTTCCCTTATTTCCCATGGCCAGAAATATTTTTTTGCAGAGAAGGAAGCCTTACTTTTCCCATCTCAAGGCCCAAACAGAGCAGGGAACAAAAGCTTTACCAGGGAGGAGCTGGATGCAACAGGGAAGAGGACGGAGAAGGAGGCTAGGTTCTATCATTCATTCAACTAATACTGAGTGACTCTTCTATGCCAAACTCTGTGCTAGATTATACCACAGTAAACATGTAACAACCTCTGTCCTCGTGAAACTTACATTCTGGCAGATAATAAACTAACTAAATGATAAATGATCATCACTATGGAGAAAAATGAAGCAGGGAGAAGGGAAAGGGAGACTTGAGGAAAGGGTTGCAAATTTAATTAGGGGAGTCAGGGAGTCATTTACATAAGGCACTATTTGAATGAAGACCAGAAGGAGGAGAAGGGGCCAGCCCAGGAGATCCGCAGTGGGGAAGAGCATTCCAGAAAGAGAAAACAGCCTGAGTGAAGGCCCTAAGGTAAGTGTGCTAGGCATTTTCTTTTTTTTTTTGAAACAGTGTCTCGCTATGTCACCCAGACTGGAGTGCAGTGGCTTGATCTCAGCTCACTGCAACCTCCACCTCCTGGGTTCAATGTATTCTCCTGCCTTAGCCTCCCAAGTAGCTGGGACTACAGGTGGGCATCATCACACCTGGCCTCATTTTTGAGGAATAATATCGAAGCTGTGGCTGAAATGTAATGGGTGAGGTAGAAAGCAGTATAAGATGGCACTATGGGAGGTCAGATTGGGGCAGGGAGGTTGTAGACCATGGTAAGGACTTTCGCTTTGACTGAATGGAATGAGAAGACACGAGAAGGTGCTGAGCATAAGAGTGACATGCCCTGCTCAACAGTTCACATGGATCAGGCTGGCTGGTGCTGAGCATATGAGTGACATGCCCTGCTCTACAATTCACATGGATCAGGCTGGCTGCTGCATGGAGGATAGAGTGTACGAGAATAAAGGTAGAAGCTCAGAGCACGCTAGTGCTATAATGCAGGCTAGAGCTGATGATGGCTCAGGCCAGGGTGGTAGAGGGCGAGGAGATGAGAAGTAGTCAGATTCTGGAGATCATTTGAAAGTGGAACCGGCTGGCCGTGGTGGCTCACACCTGTAATCCTAGCACTTTGGGAAGCCGAGGCAGGTGGATCATGAGGTCAGGAGTTCAAGACCAGCCGGGCCAAGATGGTGAAACCCCATCTCTACTAAAAATACAAAAAATAGCCAGGTGTGGTGGCAGGCATCTGTAATCCCAGCTACTTGGGAGGCCGAGGAAGGAGAATTGCTTGAACCTGGGGAGCAGAGGTTGCAGTGAGCCGAGATCATGCCACTGCACTCCAGCCTGGGCAGCAGAATGAGACTGCATCTCAAAAATAAAAATAAAAATAAATAAATAAATAAGAAAGAAAGAAAGTGGAAACAACAGTATTTTATTTGCTGATGGGCTGAATGTAAGATTTGAGAGAAAATCAGGAGTCCAGGATGAGCCCATGTCTTTGATCTATAAAAATAGAAGACTAGAGTCACATTAAGAGTGATTGAGAAGATGGTGGGTGGGGTTAGGGAAGGAGGTAGGCAAAAGTCAAGAATTTGGTTTTTAGCCCGGGCACAGTGGTTCACACCTATAATCCCAGCACTTTGCGAGGCTGAGGTGGTAGGATTGCTTGAGCCCAGGAGTTTGAGACCAGCCTGTGCAACATAGTGAGACTCTGTCTCTTAAAGGAAAAAAGTTTGGTTTTTGATGCACTATGTTTGAGGACCTTATCTGATATCTGTATGGAAACATTGAATAGATGGTTGGATAGGTGAGCTTGGAATTCAGAGGAGAGGCCTGAGTGGACCTTTGACTGATCAATGGTAGAGGCTCAGGTGGCTATGTGGAGGCAGAGCCCTAGATAGCTTGGACTTCTCCTATACCTCTGTTCTCAGGCCTGGGGCAGGACTTTGGTATGGGATCCATCCTTAGTGGATAAAGCTATGCTTCCTCCTCCCTTTGCTGTCCTGTATTCCTCAGCTCCTAGTCTCTCTATGCTAGTCTCTCTTTGGGCACCCAGAGTTGCCTAACTCTGGTGTCTCTCATGTACTTTTCCTTTAGGAAGTCCTAGGAGAGTAGCAGCAGAGATAAGGAGCAGGCTGAACTCCTGAGCTGAGTGAAGACTGGTTGCAGTCACCCCAGAGCTTTCAGGGTCACTGTCTCTTGGCATCATCTTCAGAAACAACTTATAAAAAGAAAGTACCGGGGATGCTGCAATTAGAGTTTTCTTTGAACCAATGTGTACAATTAACATCTTCTTTGGAGGTCACATTTCTCATGTTTGCAGAAAGGATTTGTTCCCCTGTGATGCTGTAGCAATAGGTAGAAGTCAAGTAAACTTGACTTCTTTTTTGGACGTTTGCCTGAGTGTTTCTTTCTGATTCTCCATTTTCTATCCTGATATTGTGAAGGCCCAGAGGGCACTATCTGCTTTTCGCTATTCCTGATGCAAAGGGTCCCTCAGTTTTTCCATACCCAGAAACTTCCAGATTGCTTAACTCCATACATTTTTAGCAGCCCAACTTGGTGCCCATGGATTGGAGAAGGAGCTGCTCTTTCCTGGGTGTATGGCAATATCACAAATGCTCTTGCCATGTGGCTAGCAGCCAATCCCTGACAAAGTCTAGTTTGGGTGCCCTAGTACACATGGAGATGCTCTAGTTATTAATCAGAATGAGCACTCTTCTTTCCTTGCCAACCAGCACTGTTCCTGAACCCTGCTCTTATGGAGTGCACATTATGTACATGGATACACTTGCAGGAAACATGGAATTATTTATTTTCTCGTCAAGTTATCCTGGCCTAATTGCATAGAAACCTTATGGAGCTTTGGAAATCTTCTGTTTATGAGTCACAGAAATTAACTTTCTCTTCATAAGAGCTCTTTATAGAAAGAAAAAAAGTAGAGCCAAATGCCTGTTCTTTGAACTGAAGTTGCCTGTCTGTGACTCGCTGAAACCTGAACCTGGATGTCTGTTAGTCTTAGCCTTAGTTTTAGCTTTGAATTTAAATGATTCAGCCATGTTACCCAAGAGAAGGCCTAAAGCAAATGTCCCAACCTGGACCTCACCCATTTTTGAACTCAGTTTTTTTTCTCCCTTGTCCCCATTGTCTAGGTGGCCTCCAAAAAGACTATGGAAAATCCATAGGGCTCTGTAGGTGGCCATCCAGTGTTTTATAAAAACCTGCAGAGGCCAGGCGCGGTGGCTCAAGCCTGTAATCCCAGCACTTTGGGAGGCCGAGATGGGCGGATCACAAGGTCAGGAGATCGAGACCATCCTGGCTAACACGGTGAAACCCCGTCTCTACTAAAAAATACAAAAAACTAGCCGGGCGAGGTGGTGGGCACCTGTAGTCCCAGCTACCCGGGAGGCTGAGGCAGGAGAATGGCGTAAACCCGGGAGGCGGAGCTTGCAGTGAGCTGAGATCCGGCCACTGCACTCCAGCCTGGGCGACAGAGCGAGACTCCGTCTCAAAAAAAAAAAACAAGAAAACCTGCAGAGACCCCAGATATGGAGGAGATTATGACGTCTCCTGACAGTCTGTGTAAATCAACTAAAAGCAACATGAAACTGAAAATAAGTGCAACAAATTCCTGGTTTTCCCATAATGATTGCTTCATTTTTTTTTTTTTTTTTTTTGAGATGGAGTCTCACTCTGTCACCCATGATGTAGTGAGGTGGTGCCATCTCAACTCACTGCAACGTCCACCTCTCAGGTTCAAAGGATTCTCCTGCCTCAGCCTCCCAAGTAGCTGGGATTACAGAAGCCTTTCACCACGCCTGGCTAATTTTTGTATTTTTGGTAGAGACAGGGTTTCACCATGTTGGCCAGGCCAGTCTTAAATTCCTGACCTCAGGTGATTCACCTGCCTCGGCCTTCCAAAGTGCTGGGATTAAAGTTATGAACCACCGTGCCCTGCCTCAATTGTATTTTTGAACAACCAAATCGGAAGTGCTTTCAACTACTTTTTAGGGGTGCTTTCAAAGCAAAGGAGGTGTCTGTGCTTTGCAGGAACCCTAAGCATGGGTTGAATCTGTCTATTGGGATAAGTCATTACTGTTGTCAGTGAACGTTTTGCGACCCCGTTTAGCTCCAAAAGTAACTGGGCATAAAATGTATTCTGGGGACGTTAATGATCACTTTATAAGTTTAAGCTTCCTGAAACAATCTTTAAGCAATCTATTTTCTACTTGAAAGGACTAAGCTTACAGTTTGATCTCATTTCCATTAGAAATCATAAGGTATCTTTTATCAGAGCTGAGGCAGTAGGCAACCGTTGATCATAGGATGGGTTGGGAGAGATGAAACTTTGTCACATTGGAGCTGGGGTCCTCAGGCAAGTGGGCAGATTAGCGCCAAGACGCAGAGCATAAGGCAGTAGAGCAAAGCCCAGCAGGCCCAAATCAAGGGCTACACAAGCCCTGATGGTGAGGGTGAGCAGTGAGACTGAAAGCAGGTGAGCATATGGGAACCATCCTCCAAACTGAAAAGAATATGCTAAATGGGAAGTAGCTTTATGGGTGGGGACCACAGGGTGGGACACAGTAGAAGGTCAGGAAACACAAGATTCCAATGAGAAGACCTAGAGAACTTAGACCAAATGTTAGGTTTGTCTAAAAGTTTGTTATACTCCTTGGTATTACAAGAACCAGTCACAGACTGTGGACAGCCCAGCACAGGTAGGTGTGAGTAGCTAAGTGGTGAACACTGGCTGAAGGGGAAACTGAGGGAGCAGGGAGGAGAATAGCTACTGACTGATTCACTTGGTCTCATGAGCCATATGTAACAGTGTGTGTTTCATGCGAGATACAGATTAAAATGAATATTTTTAAAGTAAATATTTAACTGTAACTCTTTTTTATTTTGAGACAAGGTCTTGCTCTGTCACCCAGGCTGGAATGTAGTGGCATTATCATGGCTCACTGCAGCCTCCACCTCCCAGACTCAGGTGATCCTCCTACCTCAGCCTCCCCAGTAGCTGGGACTAGTATGGCTATAATCAAAAAAAGAGGTACATGCTAAGTTTTGTATTTTTTGTAGGGACAGGGTTTCACCATGTTGCCCAAGCTTGTCTTGAACTCCTGAGCTCAAGTGATCTACCTACCTCAGCCTCTGTTTTAGTCAGGGTCCTCTAGAGGAACAAAACTAATAGGAGACACACACACACACACACACACACACGCACATATATACATACACACACACACATACATACATGCGGGAGTTTATTAAATATTAACTCATATGATCACAAGGTCCCACAATAGGCTGTCTGCAGACTGAGGAGCAAGGAGAGTCAGTCCAAGTCTCAAAACTGAAGAACTTGGAGTGTGATGTTCAAAGGCAGGAAGCATTCAGCACGGGAGAAAGATGTAGGCTGGGAGGCTAGCCTTTTCACATTTTTTTTTTTTTTTTTCTGCTTGCTATATATTCTAGCTGCACTTGCAGCTGATTAGATGGTGCCCACCCAGATTAAGAATGGGTCTGTCTTTCCCAGCCCACTGACTCAAATGTTGATCTCTTTTGGCAACACCCTCACAGGCACACCCAGGATCAATACTTTGCATCCTTCAGTCCAATCAAGTTGATACTCAGTATTAACCATCACAGCTTCCCAAAGTGTTGGGATTACAGGTGTGAGCCACCACACTCATCCCCTGCTTCCCCAACAGTAATTCATTTTGTCCAGGGCATCTAAGACCATGGGACAGTCCAGGACCTGGGTGCTAAACATGTTCACAGCATCCCTACTGGCAAAGGTGCTGGCTTGTCTAATATACAGACTCAATCCATGCTTAGGGCATATGGCTCTGAGCCCCACCCAGTCTCATATCTGGCAGGTCAACTCCTGGGCTTGTCACTTTCCCATGGACTCTGAGTGACTTGCATTCCCCTTTGGAGGCCATAAAATTTGGTGTCCTCAGCAGTTCTGTGGTCTCACGATATGTCCTGCCAATGCCTTCTTGTGATGCTCCTGAGATCAGGTAAGAGTGGATTCCCCAACTGATGAATGAGAGCTTCCTGCCACCTTTTACTGGTCTGGTCTCACAGGTCTTGTCTGAGTTTCATGGTAGCTTTTTTTTTTTTTTCAACGAAGTCTTGCTCCATTGCCCAGGCTGGAATTCTGTGGTACAATCTCGGCTCACTGCAACCTCTGCCTCCCAAGTTCAACCGATTCTCCTGCCTCAGCCTCCCGAGTAGCTGGGATTACAGGTGTGTGCCACCACTCCCAGCTAATTTTTGTATTTTGGGTAGAGACAGGGTTTCGCCTTGTTGCCCAGGCTGGTCTCAAAGTCCTGAGCTCAAGCAATCTGCCTGCCTCCCAAAGTGCTGGGATTATAGGCGTGAGCCACCGTGCCAGGTCAGTAGCTTTACCTTTTAAGTTTTGCAGTGTCCCTCTGTCGAAAGAACTTAGGGCAAGTTCTCCAGAGACTGGATTGGGAGCACTTGGGTGACCTCATGCTGGGTTTGTTGTACTGGAAATACTGCCTCCAGACTGATGGTTAGCGGGGGTCCCAGACATGCCATGGGTCTTCTGTTGTTTCTTTCTGCAGATGGAATTCTTGGTTTTCTGATGTATATGCCTCATAGTCAGCATCAACTTACTTTCTTTTCTTTTCTGTTCTTTTCTCTTTTCTTATTGAGACGGAGTTTCACTCTTGTCACCCAGGCTGGAGTGCAATGGCACTATCTCACCTCACTGCAACCTTCACCTCCTGGGTTCAAGCGATTCTCCTGCCTCAGCCTACCAAGTAGCTGGGATTACAGGTGCCCGCCACCATGCCCAGCTAATTTTTGTATTTTTTGGTAGAGACGGGGTTTCAACATATTGCCCAGGCTGGTCTCGAACTCCTGACCTCAGGTGATCCGCCTGCCTCAGCCTCCCAACGTGCTAGGATTACAGGCGTGAGCCACCTCACCTGGCTCCTCTCTTTTCTTTATTTAGAAATTCTTAATCCAATTGACCTAGGAACTAGCTCGTTAACCCCGCAAGTCCTCTTCACCATTACAATCACTACATGTGGGTTAAAGAGGACTCTTCTTCATTTTCTTTTATTGTGATAAAAATATTTATACATAGCATAAATGTTGTCATTTTAGCCACTTTAAGTGCACAATTTAGTGGCATTAATTGCATTCACAATGTTGTGCAAATATTACCATTATCATTTCCAAAATATTTTAATCAACCCAAACAGCAGCTCTGTACTCATTAAGCAATAATTCATTCCTCGCTCCTTCTAGCCCCTGGACATCTGTAATCCACTTCCTGTCTTTATGAATTTGCCTATTCTAGTATTTTAGATATTATACATAAGTGGAATTATGCAATATGTGGCCTTTTATATCTGACTTATTACACTTAGCCTAATGTTTTTAAGACTCATCCATGTTGTAGCACATATTAAAACTTTCGGCTGGGTGTGGTGGCTCACACCTATAATTCCAGCACTTTGGGAGGCCGAGGTGGCCAGATTGCTTGGGCTCAGGAGTTCAAGACAAGCCTGGAAGCCTGGACAACATGGTGAAACTCCATCTCTACAAAAAATACAGAAATTAGCCAGATGTGGTGGCATGTGCCTGCAGTCTCAGCTACTTTTGGGAGGCTGAGGCAGGAAGATGGCCTGAGCCAGGCAGGTTGAGTCTGCAGTGATCCTAGATCATGCTACTGCACTCCAGCCTGGCCAACAGAGAGAGACCTTGTCTCAAAAATAAAATAAAATAAAATAAAACTTTATTTCTTTTTAGTGCTGAATAATGTTCCATTGTATGTGTATACCACATTTTCTTTATTCATTCATCTCTTGGTGGAGACTCAGGCTATTCCCATTCTTAGGCTATTGTGAATAACGCTGCAACTAACACTGCTATGCCAATACCTGCTTAAGTCGTTGTTTTCAATTTTGGGGAGGGTATATATCTGGCAGTGGAATTGCAGGATCATATGGTAATTCTATGTTTAACATTGAAGAACCACCAAACTATTTTCCACAGCAGCTGCACAATTTTACTTTCCCATCAGCAACGTATGAAGGTTATAATTTCTCCATACCCTCACCAGTACTTATTATTTTCTCTTTTTTTGATTATAGCCATACTAGTGGGTGTGATGTGGTGTGTCCTTGTGGTTTGTATTCACATTTCTCGGATGACTCATGACGTTGAGTATCTTTTCATACACTTATAACCATTTGTATATTTGTTTTTTGAGAAAGGTCTATTCAAGTCCTTTGCACATTTTAATTGGACTATTTGTCTTTTTTTTCTTTCTTTTTTTGAGATGGAGTCTTGCTCTATTGCCCAGGCTGGAGTGCAGTGGCATGATCTCAGCTCACTGCAACCTCTGCCTCCCAGGTTCAAGTGATCCTCTTGCCTCAGCCCCCCAGTAGCTGGGATTACAGGCACGCACCACTATGCCCAGCTAATTTTTGTATTTTTAGTAGAGATGGGGTTTTGCCATGTTGGTCAGGCTGGTCTCGAACTCTTCACCTCAGGTGATCAACCTGCCTTGACCTCCCAAAGTGCTGGGATTACAGGTGTGAGCCACCGCATCCGGCCTTATCTTCTTGTTTTTGAGTTATAATTATTTATATATTCTGGATATTAAACCCCCATCTGATGATTCCCAAATACTTTCTCTTATCTCTGGGTCATTTTTTTACTGTCTTGATAGAGTCTTCTGGTGCACAAATGTTTTAATTTTGGTAAAGTTTAATTCATTGCTGCTGTCTGTGCTCTTGGTGTCATTTTAAGAGAAACCAACAAAGTTATGCAGATTTCCCCTACATTTTCTTCTAAGAGTTATTTTTAGCTTTAGCTATTAAATTTAGGTCTTTGATCTAAGTTAATTTTTTAATTATTATTTTATTATTTACTTATTTATTTATTTATTTTGAGACAGGGTCTCACTCTGTCACCCAGGCTGGAATGCAGTGGTGCAATCTTGGCTCACCCCAACCTCTGCCTCCTAGGCTCAAGCGATTCTCTCACCTCAACCTCCTGAGTAGCTGGGACTACAGGAGTGCACCACCATGCCAGGCTAATTTTTGTATTTTTTGTTGAGATAGAGTATCACCATGTTGCCCAGGCTGGTCTCAAACTCCTGGGCTCAACCGATCTGCCCATCTTGGCCTCTCAAAATGCTGGAATTATAGGTGTGAGCCAGCTCACTCAGTCCTAAGTTAATTTTTGTATATAATGAAAGATAAGGGTTCAACTTCATTCTTTTACATGTAGATATCTAGTTTTCCTAGTGCCATTTGTTGAAGAGATTGTTCTTTCTTCATCAAATGGTCTTACCACCCTTGTCCAACATCAATTGACTGTATGTGTGAGGTTTTATTTCTGGGCAAAGATGATACTTCCATATAACAATCAGTAAAGAGACAGGTAGACTTAAGGTCTAGTTTGGTAGTTTTTCCCTACTAACAAGTACATACTTCTTTGGATTGCTTGTGTTTTCCTTTATTGCCCCCTAAAGAGAAACCCTTAGCTCATATTCTTACCTACTTCCTTTTGGATTAAAATTTAACTTGTTCGTGGTTTCCTCCTTCAGCAGCTTCATTTTGCTTGAAAGCCCTCTGACCCAGCCTGTCTCTTTCTGCATTTCTGACTTTATCCCCTTTTATGAGATCCATGAGTAGAACTGCTCCCGACTAATCAGAAGACATATTTTGCCTTCCAATTTCTTGTCTGTCATTGACTTCTTAGACTCATCAAATCTTAATGTACCAGATTTGGAAGATAACTTAGTGGCAACTTGTCCAGAGGTCTTCAAACTGCTCCATAGTAACATGGAAATGCCTCAGGGATCACAATGGGGGGCATAGCAGGAAGGTATTTGGGCCCCCACCCCTGTTCAACCAAAGCTACCCAACTTTTCCTCTTGTATAGATTGGGGCTCAATGTAGGGTCTTGCTGGGAGAAGGGGCTGATTTCTATTTCTTATAGGTGCAAGCAATAGAAATTTACTCTGGATAACAAACAAAGGGAATGGGGGATATACTATTAGAAGGAAATGGGAGTAGTTGAAGGGAAAAGTAGACTAGCTGGTCTCAGAAAAAAAGTAGGAATGGGGCAGCTCTGGGGATCTCAGTTGTGGGAACTCAGTGACAGATTCATTAGGCCACTTCTGCTGAGATTAATCAGTTTCACCTGGTCCTGCCCCCTTTGCAACTTTACTTTGCTAGACATTTACTATCCCTGGGGAGAGACTGGCTTATCTTAGTTCAGCTGTTCGCTTCTGGCCAGAGAAAGACAAGAAATCATCGATTGACAGTCCCACCAAGACACCATGAAATGGGGGGAGAAGCTGCTTCCCAAAAGAAAATGCAAGGTTTTGTTCTGTTTTGTTTACCAGGAAAAGGGGAACCTAGAAAGGTAGAACAACAGGTGTTTGCTAAAATCACTAAAAATAAATTGAAAACCCATGATCTAGATCAGAACTTAGCACACTATAGCCTATGGGTCAAATCTAGCCAGTGGCCAGTTTTTGTAGACCTGTGTGCTAAGAATGGTTTTTACATTTCTTTCTAAAAGACAGGGGTCTTGTTATGTTGCCCAGTCTGGACTCAAACTCCTGGGCTCAGGTGAATCTCTCAGTTCAGCCTCCCAAGTGGCTGGTACTACAGGCACACACCACCACACCTGGCCTGATTTTTAACATTTTAAAGGATTTTTTAAATACTTAAAGAATGGGACAAAATATTTACAACTCATATGTTTGATAAGGGATTTTTATCCAGAGTAAATAAAGAACACTTAACAGCCGGGTGTAGTGGCTTACGCCTGTAATCCCAACACTTTGAAAGGCTGAGGTGGGTGGATCACCTGAGGTCAGGAGTTTGAGACCAGCCTGGCCAATATGGTGAAACCCCATCTCTTCTAAAAGTACAAAAATTAGCCAGGCATGGTGGTGCATGCCTGTAATCCCAGCTACTTGGGAGGCTGAGGCAGGAGAATCACTTGAACCCAGGAGGCAGAGGTTGCAGTGAGCTGAGATCATGCCACTGCACTCCAGTCTGGGTGACAGAGCAAGACTCCATCTCAAAGAACAAAAACAAAAGCAAAGCAATTACAACTCAACCTTAAAAAGACAAATAATCCAATCTTAAAATGGGCAAAGGATTTGAATAGACATTTCTTCAAAGAAGATAAACAAATGGTCAATAAATACATGAAAAGATGCTCAGCATCATGAATCATTATGGAAATGCAAATCAAAATCACAGTGAAGGCTAGGCATGGTGGCTCATGCCTATAATCCCAGCACTTCAGGAGGCCAAGGCAGGCGAGTCGCTTGAGCCCAGGATTTCAAGACCAGCCTGGACAGTATACAAAACCCAGTCTCTACTAAAAAAAACCAAAAAAATTAGCTGGCCATGATGGTGTGCACCTGTAGTCCCAGCTCCTCAGGAGACTGAGGTAGGAGGATCGCTTGGGCCTAGGAGACTGAGCCATGATCGCACCACTGCACTCCAACCTGGGTGACAGAGCGAGACTCTGTCTAAAGAAATAAATAAAACCTAGAAAGTAGATTATAGGTTGCCTAGGGCTGGGGGTGATAGGAGAAAATGGAAGTGACAGCTAACGGGTGTAGGATTTTGTTTGGTTTGGTCTGTGTGGTGATGAAAATCTAAAATTGATGTGGGGATGGTTGCCCAACATAATGAATATACGAAAACGCCAATGGGTGCACTATGATATGCAAATTCTATCTCCAATAAGGCTGTTAACAAATTAAGAGGTAAAGAAGAATATGCTGGGATATCTGTGGTCTGTATTACCTGCATGATTTCCTTCCTATCTGGAAGGGTTTGCTGAGCCCTGCTCTAGTCTGATTCTCTCAGTCTACACAGAGACTGTGATCCAGAGAAGGCAGAGTGGAGAGCCGGCCGATGGCACTCGGCTGTATGAGTCTTTCTCTCACCCACTCCTTGTTAACACACAGTCGAGCCCCAAAGAGAGCCATTCGTCTTCCCTAGAGGCTTTGGAGATGAAACTCAAAACCCTGTGGCCAAAGGTTTCCCAATCTGAAGTGGCAAACTCTTGGTTAGCCTGGAAGAAGTGAGCAACTTTCCCTTCCAATCAGATATTTCCAGTGGTGCCTGCAAGCTCCATGCTCCTTGGGATTTAAAAACACAATTTATTTTCTTCACTAAAGCATATTCTTCTAACACCCTGCAACATTTACAAATCACTTCAGTAGAAGAAATACTTAGAAAGTGCACTAAGTAAGACTCTGTATCTTTTTTCATAAAAGATTTAAAGTAATTTTTAAGTATGGCTTTGGAACACAGAGTGAAAGGTGTTTCATCTTGCTCCTTCAAGGATTAAAGGTGCACATGAACCTCTTGCCATAAAAATAGCCCCAGAGTAATGCTTTGCTTTATTCTAGGAAATGGTAGTGAGTTGGCCTTCATGCCTGCCCCTCCATTCCTAGTCTTGTGTTAGATGCTTTTGGGGTTGCACTTCTCCCCCAGATTGGACTGTGATCTCTCTCTGGGGGGTTGGGAGTATAAACTTCAGTGTATACAACATGTAATAACATATGTGGCTGATATTACTGTCATAACCAATGTATCCTTCACAGCACTTTTATCTTTGGACATGGGTAGGGGCCATGGAAGCAGAGGCTTGTCTGTAGGTGCCAATCTCTCTGCATCTCTGCAATCCCACCAGTTTTACTTTTCACAGACCTTCTGGCCTGGACACTGATTTGCAGTGGGGGTCCAGTTCTGTCTTCATTCCTGAGCCCTCTTCTTTGTTCTTCTTTTTGTACCAGCTCCACCCCATTCCTTGTGCTCAACTCGGCCCTGACTCCCAGAACTGGATCCTAGGTCAGCATCTGGGCCCCTAATTATAGGAAAAGAATTCCCATAGCCGTCTTCACCTCTTTCTCCAGCTGGTCTCTCAGTCTGGGTCTCCACTTGAACACCAGGTTTCCTATAATGAAGTGAACAAGTGGTCCAAGGTCTCCAAAATAGCAAATTTGCTTTTTCTTTTCTTTCCTCTTTCCTTTTCCTTTCCCTTTCTCTCCTTCCTTACTTCCTTCCTTCCTTCCTTCCTTCCTTCCTTCCTTCCTTCCTTCCTTCCTTCCTTCCTTCCTTCCCTCCTTCCTTTCTCTCTCTCTCTCTCTCTCCTTTCGCAGAGTCTCACTGTGTTGTCCAGACTGGAATGTGATGGCACCATCATAGGTCACGGCAGCCTCACCTTCTGGGCTCATGTGATGCTCCCTCCTCAGCCTCCCAAGTAGCTAGGACTACAGACGTGCACCACTATACCTGCTAATTTTTTGCCTATACTGGTCTCAAACTCCTGACCTCAAGCGATCCTCCCACTTCAGCCTCCAGAAGCGCTGGGGTTACAAGTGTGAGTCATCACTCTTGCCGCAAATGAGCTCTTGATACAGTTTCTATCTTTGAGCTTCTAGTCAGTTGCTGAATGTACTGTTTCTTCCTCTTCCTCCCCCTACCCTCTTTTCCTTGTGACGCATCTGCTAGAAAATCAGTCAATCCCTAATTTGGTATTTTCAATAGGATTTTTGTTTTGTTTTGTTCTGTTTGCTTTGTTCCATTCCGTTTTTGAGACAGAGGAGACAGATAATTGACTCAAATCCAGTTCTATACAATAATGTAGGCTGAGGGAGAATGTAGGTACAGGTAGGGCCGAGAAA
>NW_012122709.1:211636-213454 GCF_000951035.1 Colobus angolensis palliatus
CCATGTTGGTCAGGCTGGTCTCAAACTCCCAACCTCAGGTAATCCGCCCGCCTTGGTCTCCCGAAGTGCTGGGATTACAGGCGTGAGCCACCACGCCCAGAAGGCCTGTCTTTTGGAACTCAAAATGTTCAGGGGGAAAGCACACAATTCAGGGAAATGGACAGTGGAAGTTTCCAGGGGTAGAAGTTAGAACGGAGTAACTACCCTCACCTCCCCTATCAGAACAGGGAGCAGCAGGTTGAGGTCTTGCCATCACCATTTGTTTGATGTTAGTGCCTTAAATAACTTCAGCCTTGTCTTTTGAAGCCACCAGTGCTAAAAGTATAGAGCCTAATAGTTGCATTCACATCTATGCCAGACTAATGTACCTAGGAAATAGCATGGTATAAAGTAAGGTTTTACTACTGTGTATTAGAATCACCTGGGGAGCTATTAAAACCTACTCATACTGAGACCTCACCTCCAGGGACTCTGTTTTTTTTTTTGAGACAGAGTCTTGCTCTGTCGCCCAGGCTGGAGGGCAAGGGCCCTCTCAGATCACTGCAACCTCTGCCTTCTGGATTCAAGCGGTTCTCCTGCCTCAGCCTCCTGAGTAGCTGGGATTACAGGCTTGAGCCACCGCGCCCGGCTCAGGGACTCTGTTTTAACTGGCTGGGGATGGGGCCTGGGCATTGGGATGCTTTAACGCTCCCTAGGTGATTCTAATGTGCAGTCAAGGCAGTCAAGGTTAAGAACCACTAGTGTGATGGAAAGAACTTGACCCTTGGTGTTGGCCAGAACTAAGTTCAAATCCTGCCTCTGCTCCTTAATAACAGTGGAACGTCTTGAGCCTCAATTTCTTTGTTCAGAAACTACTGATAATAATACTACCTCTGTTGGAGAAAAGGAGCTAATATATATAAAGCACTTCACAATGCCTGGCATACAGGTATCCCAATCCCAACACACCCATGCTCTTTTTTTTCTTTTTCTTTTTTTTGAGACAGGGTCTCACTCTGTCATCCAGGAAGGAGTGCAGTGGTGTGATCACAGCTCACTGCAGCCTCAACTTCCTAGGCTCAGGTGATTCTCCCACCTCAGTCCTCCCAAGTAGCTGGGACTACAGGCATGCACCACCACCCCCGGGCTAATTTTTTTGCATTTCTTTGTAGAGAAGGGGTTTCACCATGTTGCCCAGGCTGGTTTCAAACCCCTGGGCTTAAGCAATCCACCTGTCTCAGCCTCCCAAAGCGCTCGGATTATAGACTTGAACTACTGTGCCAGGTTCCTGCTACCTTTTAAACCATTAAGCTTCAGCAGTTTGTAGAAATTATCCATATTCAATTTTTTGTATAGATCAAAATACATAAGGTAGAAAAAAGCTAATGAGGAAGAACATTGAACTCGAGGTTCAACATTTAGATCTAGGCTTTCTGGCCCAGAGGAGTTTGATGGCATTTTGCTTCAGTGACTGAAACTTTGAAAGTAGAACACAAAGTAGTCTGCATAGTTTACAAGCACTTGGTTGTGCAAAGACCAGATGAGAGAGACACGGTTTGATAACAGTTCATATGAAAAAGACCTTGGCGGTGGAGTGCGGTGGCTCATGCCTATAATCCCAGTAATTTGGGATCCCAAGGTGGGCGGATTGCTTGAGCCCAGGAGTTCGAGACCAGCCTAGCCAACATGGCGAAACCCTGTCTCTACAAAACACACAAAAATTAGCTGGGCATGGTGGTGAGCATCTGTAGTCCCAAGTACTCGAGAGGCTGAAGTGGGAGGATGGCTTGAGCCCGGGAGGTCAAGGCTGCAGTGAGCTGCGATAGTACCACTGCACTC
>NW_012122709.1:214656-224457 GCF_000951035.1 Colobus angolensis palliatus
CTGGGACCACAGGCGCCGGCCACCTCGCCCGGCTAATTTTTTGTATTTTTAGTAGAGACGGGGTTTCACCGTGTTAGCCAGGATGGTTTCGATCTCCTGACCTCGTGATCCGCCCGTCTCGGCCTCCCAAAGTGCTGGGATTACAGACTTGAGCCACCGCGCCCGGCCTAATTTTTTTTTTTTTGTAGAGACTGGGTCTCACTATGATGCCCAGGCTTGCCTCCAGTGACCCTCCTGCCTTGGCCTCAAGTGACCCTCCTGCCTCAGCCTCCCAGAGTGCTAGGGTTATAGGTGTGAGCCACTGTGCCAAGCCCACTTCAATGCTTATTCACAGCATTTCCTCTTTGTCAGGTGACCCTTTAAAACACATTTACAATGACCTCCCCAGAGTATCCCACTCTAAGCCCAGGTGTTGGGATTGAACTAAAGGGAGACACATAGGGTCCTTAGACCAGAACAATAGGAGTCTGTGGAAACTTGCTTATATGGTTTGACGAGGCCAAATGGGAATTAAATCCAGATTTACCACTGAAGAAGATAAATGCTCCTTAGAAGAGGGCTTTTTAAGAAACTTCATTATAAGCAGATTTTCTATATCAGATTTGTGGATCAAAAGCATTTCGACACGTGCATGTGGGTATATATGTAGGCATATGGCAGGCTTCAGGAACCTCTCGTTCAGTACCTAATTATATCCAGTCCTGGCAAAGTTCAGTCACAAGTTTGAGAATCTGTGGGAGGGGCACAGTTAAGGCTGGGCTTCCTAGTGAATGGCCAAATACTTTTAGGGCAACTGTGAAGTACAATACTTTCTGCAGCAATCAGGTTTGAGGGGCCCTGACAAAAAAGACAAACCCGAAGGTGGCCTGGATCTCTCTTTTAGTCCAGAGTTGGCAGAGTGAAAAGCCCAGCCCAGAGCGAGTCAAGGGTCAGCTTAAGATGGAGGAGACTTTACCCATCTTGCCTCTGATTTCCCAGGAACCTTTAGCGTTTTCTGATTTCTGTCTGTGCTTGAAACTGGGAGTGGATGTGTAGGTCTGCTCTCAGGAAGAACAGATATCCAGCCTGTGGTTTAGGTTCCTTTTTCTGGCAAAGAGATCCTTGGACAACCTCAGGGGCTAAGTTCATTTGCCTGTGTATATCTGGGGACTCCAGCAAGCCCCTTCTAGGCACCCCACCATTCTTCAGTACCTCATGGACCTGAGGCTTCCGCTTCTGATTATGCTGTCTCTCAATTGCCTGAACTTGGTCTGGTGGGGTCTGGGGCTTTCTGCTTTCCTTCTTACATTCAGATTTATCATGCAACATCAGGCCTGGATAAATGATGTAAGAATTAGCCCAGAAATTCTAGAGTGTACGCTGACTGTGCTTTGATGGACATATTCCCGGCCTGGGACTCTGTTGGCCTGAGGTCTAGCCTTAGCTCAAGCATTAACCAGCAGCAAAACTTTGGCCAAATCACTTCCCCTCTCTGGGCCTCAATTTCCCCCTCAATTAAATTAGGATGTTGGCATGGCTGATACTCTGATTTTCTGTTGCATCCTTTCTCCTTTTCCTTTTTTATATCTTTCTATCTCCTTTTCTCTACTACACCCATTTACCTTTCTACCTTCCATTTTGATTTCTTTCTCCCTTTCAGTCATCCCTTGTGGCCTAACCCCTGTCTTTCTCCTCGCTCCCCATCCTTCTTTTTAAGGACAGGGCCTTGCTATGTTGCTTCAGCTGAACTGGAACTCCCGGGCTCAATTTATCCTCCCACCTCAGCCTCCCGAGTAGCTAGGACTACAAGCACATGCCATCAGCTATTTTTTTTTTTTTTAATAGTAGAGACGGGGTTTCACCATGTTGGCCAGGCTGGTCTCAAACTCCCGACCTCAAGCGATCCACCCCCCTCAGCCTCCCAAAGTGCTGGGATAACAGATGTGAGCCACCACACCTGGCCCTTTCTATCTTTCTCAATTGCCTTCTATCTTATTTTTTCCTCCCCATTGTCTTTTTTTTTATACCCCCATTCCAACTCTCTTGCATGTCCTCCCTTTCTTGCTTAAATAGCCAGCAGAAGGAATGAAGCAAATTTGTGAAATAGAACACATTTTTCAGTAAATTGTCATGGTCCACTTTCTTAATGATCCAGTGTGTATTGCTGAGAGGTAATAATAGGGCCCCACACCTTGTCCTTCCTTGAGAAGCAATCACTGCCAATGGAAGTCACTTCTGATAATCGCATGTGACCTACAATCGGCATTCGTTTAGTGGGTCAGTGGCCACCACGGAGGAGAGGTTCCCCTGCCCTTAGCTGTATCATCTGATCCACTTGGTTAGCTCAGGCTATGGGCAGGGCATTGTTAAAAATAGCTGGCTTGGGTGGGGGCATCTTATGTGTAGCTTGGGACTTGATGAGTCTGTGAGGAGAGAAGGGAGTGCCTTGCTTGCTATAGAAAGTGCAGACCTTAGACACATGTCAGCCTTCAGGATTTTCTAAGACAGAACCCCTTGTATAACAATCAGACCCTTCGGAATCCCCAAAACTAGGAGGGAAGGGCACTTGGACTTCGTTAAAAAAAATCCAAATTTCAGGTTGTTTATTTATTTGTTTATTTATTGCAAGTGGTCGGGGGAGACAGGATATGGCTCTGTCACCCAGGCTATAGTACAGTGGCATGATCATGGCTCACTGCAGCCTCAACCCTCAACCTCCCAGGCTCAAGTGATCTTCCTGGCTCAGCTTCCCAAGTAGTTGGGACTACAGGCATGTACCGCCTTGTCTGGCTAATTTTTAATATTTTTTTAGAGACAGGGTTTCACCGTGTTGCCCAGGTTGGTCTCAAAGTCCTGGGCTCAAATGATCCTCCTGCTCTGACCTCCTAAAGTACTGGGATTACAGGTGTGAGCCACTGCACCTGACCTGTGAGGCTTTTTGACTGGAACTTCCACCTCTGTTTCCTGATGCCTCCTCTCTCCACTGAGCCCTTTCCCTCAAACCTCTTCTGTGTCCCATCCCAAAGTTTCTGAGACACTTAATAGTACTATCAAAATCAACCACTAATATTATCATCTTAGAGCCTGGCCTTCCTTTGCTACAGCTATAGTCACTTGACATGCCCCTCCACCTCAGCTCAGCTCACCTCACCTCAGCAACTATTTTTCTTTTCCTTTTTCCTTTTTTTTTTTTTTTTTTTTGGAGATGATGAGAGTATTTTTATGTTGCCCAGTCTGGTCTCAAACTCGGGTACTCAAGCGGTCCTCCTGCCTCAGTCTCTCAAGTAGCTGGGACTACAGGTGTGTGCTACAATGTTGGGCTAGTGACTATTTTTCAAATATTCAACCAATGGGTATTGAGCATCTACTCTGTGCCAGACAGTAAATAAGGTGCTGGGGGAGATGAAGAAATGCTGACGCGAGCAATCATTAGTCTCTGCCCTTGAATTGCGCTCAACCTAGTTGAGCTACACAAAGAGGGAGTGAGAGGTAAGGCTGCAACAGACCAGGCTAAAGGGGCCATCTATGCAATCAACCTCTTCCCCAAGCCTTCCTTCCCTCCACTCCTGAGGCTTCTACTTCCATGAGATTAGCGAGACGTGCTTATATCTTGCTAATCTACATCTCAGCTCAAACACTTTCCTCAGTTCCAGGCCCTAGTGTTGCCAACTGTCTACTCAACATCTTCTGGATGTTCCACAAGTCTCTCAAACTGAACGTGTCTCAAGTCAAAGTCAGGATTTTCCTTCTAAAGCTCTTTCCTTTTGCGTTGTCTATCTCATTTTAAAATTTCTTTTGAGATACAGATCACATTTCCTCTCTCCACTGTACCTTTTCCAAACCCTCTGGGTGGGTTTATTGGCCCCCTTCTAGGTGTTTCCATTGCCTTTTATACAAATCTCTATCACAGCACACTGCCCTTTTTTTTCTTTTTTTGAGATGGAGTATCGCTCTGTCACCCAGGCTGAGTGCAGTGACACCATCTTGGCTGACTGCAACCTCTGCTTCCTGGGTTCAAGTGATTCTTCTGCCTCAGCCACAGCTAATTTTTATATTTTTAGTAGCGATGGGGTTTCACCATGTTGGCCAGGCTGGTGTAAAACTCCTGACCTCAAATGATCCACCTGCCTCGGCCTCCCAGAGTGCTGGGATTACAGGCATGAGCCACCACTCCTGGCTGTTATTTTTTTTCTTAATGCATCCTTCCCCAGTGTACTGTGAGCTCCTTCAGGGCAGGGCCTGTATATGTTATCATTATTGTACCCTCATTCTGAATATTGCATGACATGTAACATGAAGTGAGGACATGCTAGCTGAACTAAATGGAACTGAGTGACTACCTCTGTCCAGGAAAATTCAATCCAGGTTCACAGAGGAGATTATATTTATACTGGATCTTGGAGATGAAACATTTGTTAGTTGTTGGGGGAGTGGGACAGGAAGGGAACAAGGGAAGTCTATCAGGCCATTCTTGTATTGCTATAAGGAAATACCAGAGACTGGGTGATTTATAAATAAAAGACGTTTAATTGGCTCATAGTTCTGCAGGCTTTATAGGAAGCATGATGCTGACATCTGTTCAGCTTCGGGGGAGGCTTCAGGAAGCTTACAATCATGGTGGAAGGCAAAGTGGGAGCAGGCATGTTACATGACCAGGACAGAAGCAAGAGAGTGGAGAGGGAGGTGCCACACACTTTTAAATGACCAGATCTTATGTGACTCAGAGCGAGAACTCACTTGTCACCAAGTGGATGACCCAAGCCATGCATAAGGAGTCTGTCCCCATGATCCAATCACCTCCAACACTGGGGATTACAGTTCAACATGAGATATGGGCAGGGACAAATATTCAAACTATATGAGGAAGACTGGCTTTTCCTCGACAGAGGGAACAAAAGCATGAGCAAAGAGTCAGACGGCAACAAAATTTAGTATATTCTCAGCATGGCAGGTAGTTTAACGTGGCTGGAAGCACTAGAAAAGAGTCTGGAAGAGTAGGTAAGGGCCGGATCATGAAGAGCCTTCAATATTTGCCTATGAGTTTAGAGTTGGCCAGTAGGTGTAGTCAAAGGTGGAATCATTGAAGAGTTTCAAAAATGTGTACAACATAATCAGAGCTATGCTTCTGGAAGGTTATCCTGCTGTCAGTATGGAGAATAGATTTCAGGACTAAGGGAGACAGTTAGGAGATAGCATGGAGAAAAGTGAAAGTGAACCCAGAAACAGGGTCTCTACCTCCCTACATGACCTAGGAAGTCAAGCACTTGGGCAAGTTGAAAATATTTTATGACTGTGCTCTATTTGAGTGTTTTATTGCCAAGAGTGCCAAGCCAGAAAATAATTCAATGTTTTAAGCCTTTGTTGGGCCTGTGGTCTATTTGGAAACATCCAAAGCAGAATCTATAGGCTGTTGTGACTGATTAGAAATATGGAATGAGGAACCAAAGAAGATTCCAGAGTTTTGGGCTTGTGTGACTAAGTAGGAGAGGAGTGGGTCTGGACTTGTGGGAGTGGGGTAAATACTGTCTGGGCATGTTGATTGTGTGAGGTGCTGTGAGATACCCAAGTGGAGCCATCTGGGAGGCAACTGGATATATGGGCCTGGAGCCCAGGAAAATGATCTGAAGATGATGATCTGGGAGTTGCCAACTTGGAGACAGAGATGAAGCCACGGGGGAGATGAGATCACTTGAAGACAGTATGTGAAGTGAGGACAAAAAACCACTTAGGACAGAACCCCAAGGGAGATCAAATTTGAGGGGTGGGCAGAGTACAAAGGGCCCATGAAGGAGACTAAGAAGAAGGGCAGTAAGACGAAGGGAAGTAAGAAGATGGGGTGAGCAAGAGAGTAGTAAGAGAAAAACAAGGAGACAGAGAGGAGTTTCATGAAGAAATAGGGCTACTCTAAAGAAGAGATGCAAACGGCCAAAAAGCATGGGAAAAGATGCTCAACATCATAAGTCATTAGGGAAATGCAAATCAAAACCATAATGCCACACTACTTCACACTCACTAGGATGGCTAGAATTTTTAAAATGGAAAATAACAAGTGTTAGGCTGTATGCTATGACACATGCCTGTAATCCTAGCACTTTGTGAGGCTGAGGTGGGTGGATCACTTGAGCCCAAGAGTTCAAGATCAGCCTAGGCAACATGGTACAACCCTGTCTCTACTAAAAATACAAAAACTAGTTGTGCATGGTGGTGCATGCCTGTAGTCCCAGATACCCAGGAGGCTGAGGTGGGAGGATTACTTGGGCCTGGGAAGTCAAGGCTGCAGTGAGTTTGATTGCACCACCACACTCCAGCCTGGGTGACAGAGCGAGACCCTGTCTCAAAAAACAAAACGACCAAACCAACCAAACAAACAGAATAAACAAGTGTTGACCAAGATGTGGAGAAACTGGAACCCTCATACATTGCTGGTGGGAATGTGAAATGGTGTAGTCACCACAGAAAACAATTTGGTGGTTCCTCAATAAGTGAAAACATAGAATTACCAAGCGACCTTGCAATTCTCCTAGGCATATACCCAAGAGTGCTTAAAACAGGTGTTCAAACAAAAATGTGTATATAAATATTCATAGCAGCACTATTCCCAATATCCAAAAGATGGAAGCAACCCAAGTATTCATCAGCAGATTAATAGATAAACAACATTTTTATCCATATAATAGAATATTATTCAGCCATACAAAGAATGAAGTACTGGTACATCCTACAGCATGAACGAACTTTGTTTTTGTTTATTTTTTATGAGTCAGAACCTCACTCTGTTGCCCAGGCTGAAGTGCAGTGGTACAATATTAGCTCACTGCCACCTCCATCCCCCAGGTTCAAGCAATTCTCCTGCTTCAGCCGCCCAAGTAGCTGGGATTACAGGTGCCCACCACCATGCCTGGCTAATTTTTGTATTTATAGTAGAGAGTAGGTTTCACCATGTTGGCCAGTCTTGTCTCGAACTCCTGGTCTCAGGTGATCCACCCTCCTCGGCCTCCCAAAGTGCTAGGATTACAGGCATTAGCCACCCTGCCTGGCCCATCGTGGATGAACTTTGAAAACATGCCTAAGTGAAAGAAGTCAGACACGAAAGGGTACATGTCATATGACTCCATTAACATGAAATATCCAGAATAGTCAAATCCATAAAGATAGAAAGCAGATTAATAGTTGGCAACGCGATGGGGGTCAGGGGCCATTGGGGAGCAACTATTAACAGGTACAGAGTTTCTCATAGGGGTTGGCAAAAAGGTTCTAGACTTAATACTGATGGTTTTACAACTTGGTTAATATACGAAAAAACACTGAATTGTATATACTTAAAGGTTTAATAGTATGGCATGTGAGTTATACCTCAATAAAGCTGTTAGCAAAAAAATACATAAATAAAAGAATGATGCTTTGATTGGGTTTTGTTAGGAAGTGGATGGAGGTGCCATTTACTGGGGCAGTACAGATAGTAGGCAAGGTGGAAATAAACAGAAATGAACAGATCCATTCATCAGGTCAAGTTTGAGGTGCCTGTTAGTGGAGATGTCAATGAGGAAAAAAGAAGAAAGGAGCCTAAGATGTTTTTTCTGGAGTGCTAGGAGAACCTGGAGAGACCCTGGCTGCTTAGCATGAGACTGGCAGAAGGCTGATGGGGCTGGCATTTATTGGAGCAACTGGAGTCATAAGTGGTTAGGAGGGGCATGAGGAGATGAAATAGGTGCTGCACAGTTAAGGACAGGGCCTCGAGATGAGCCCTTTACTGGGTCTCTTGGACTAGAGTCCATTTTCACATGGGTCTACATACAGGTTTTGTACTATGGTCATTCCATGGGCATTCAAAAACAACTTCTGGTTCTTTATAGAACTCAGGATACGTCAGATGGGGAGGGTTGGACCTAGGACTTGTTTTTCATGTCACACATCGCTGGTGAGTAGTGACATCACTCAGGAATGGATGCAGTCTTCCTTAATACAAGTGCTATTAGTCTTCCTGAATGATCACCCTTTCAGCTGATATCTATGGGGACTATGTCCCCACCACAGCAGCCATCTCCTTTCCTTCTGCATAACCTGAGCTAGAATCTATATCTATGTCTCTTTGCCAGGTGGGATAGCTCTAAGAAATAGCCAAGGCATTGACTCATGTCCACCCATAACCTTTTCTGGGAGGACAGTAGTAGTGGTTCATCTCAGCAGGGCCTGCAACCTCAGGAAGAGCACCTGTATATGGGATGCCTGTCCAGTCCTTAATCACAAGGCTGGGGCAAATGAAAAAAGAATGCCAAGTGTATCAGTGGTGCTAGAACCTGGATTGAATGGGACCAATGAGGTAGCAATGGTTAGGTCTTATTTAACGAAATCAAGGGGTCAGTACCAGCAGAGCAATACCTGCCCTAAACACAACAGGGTGAGTGTGAGGTCTGAATAAAGATGACAGACAGGAGTTCAGGAGGGTAGGGACCATCTGGGAAATTAAGTGGTGATAGGAGAAAGTGGTGGAACCCCAGATCTGGGCTGAGTACAGTGGCGGAGGGCCCAGGGCTCACTGGTGTTGGGTACTGGCAATGTGGAACAAGAGCTGGCTGGTATGCTTACAAGTTCACAGCCAGGTGATGCAGGAAGTGCCTGATGCGATTAGGTGGGGACAGAGGCAGTTCCCTGAAATGAAGTCTAAAAACCATGCGAACATATTCAGTCTGTGGGCTTGTAGACATCCTAGTACAAATGGCTAATGAAGTGGTTAGGGACAGAGTGTAGGGCCCAAGGTACAGATCAGAAGTGGAGGGAGAAGCTGTGGGAGTGGATGAGCTCACCAGGGAGAGTGGGCAGAGGAGACTTTAAGAGGGCTTACATCTGAACTCTGGATACTTAAGGGGCTGGCAGAGAAAATGTGGCAGGCAAAGGAGACTGAGTGGCAGGAGGAATGAGGAGGGACAGTGACAAGGTGTCAGCAGTGACAAAGTTGACTAGGATGAATGAAAAGAGGCCTTTCCGGCTGGGCACAGTGGCTCACGCCTGTAATCCCAGGACTTTGGGAGGCCAAGGCAGGTGGATCACGAGGTCAGGAGATCAAGACCATCCTGGCTGACACGGTGTAACTCCGTCTCTACTAAAAAAATACAAAAAATTAGCGGGGCTTGGTGGCGGGTGCCTATAGTCCCAGCTACTTGGGAGGCTGAGGCAGGAGAATGGCGTAAACCCGGGAGGCGGAGCTTGCAGTGAGCTGAGTTTGTGCCACTGCACTCCAGGCTGGACGACAGAGCAAGACTCCGTCTCAAAAAAAAAAAAAAAAGAGAGAGAGAGAGAAAGAAAATAAAAGAGGTCTTTCCATTGGTGGTACAGGAAGTGATCTGTGTTCCTGGGTTAGAGGGCAGGCAGGAGTCAGGAGAGGGAGTCTGCTTCCTCTCCATGTTCATGGGGAGTTGAAGAAGCTGTAGCTCCTTGCTAGGCCCTTGTGGATCACTCTTGTGACCCAATCTCCTCCTCACACTGGGCTCTAGTCACTGACTTCTTGCATTCCTGGTCTTTAACTCACTGCTTGCTGAGGGGTCTGTGCATAATGCTGGCTCCCAGAGAGCCTTGTGCCATATTGGCTCACAGCTGGCTGGGCCACTCTGATACCAGCTACCTGCTGGGGTCTGAACTGGAAGCCATAGAGCATCTCTTGGATCTCTATGATGTCCTTTAGTGTGGTGGGACTTCTTTCCATTGCTGTGTATTTTTCCTCCCTCATCTCTCCTTGCCCTATGCTCCTCCCTCCCTCCCTCCCTCCCTTCCTTCCTTCCTTCCTTCCTTCCTTCCTTCCTTCCTTCCTTCCTTCCTTCCTTCCTT
>NW_012122709.1:224507-272381 GCF_000951035.1 Colobus angolensis palliatus
TCCTTCCTTCTCTACCTCCCTCCCTCCCTTCCTCCCTCCTTTTCTCCCTCCATTCTCCCTTCCCTCCTTCCTAACTTCTTTTCCTTTCTCCCTTCCTTCTCTCTTTTCTTCTTCCTTTCCTTTCTTCCTAGAACAAATACTTGTTTCATTTTCTTTATTCACTGTAATATTTTTATTAAAAAATAAAACACAGATTCGGAAAACCACATAAAATTTAAAAACATATGGCTCAGTGAGTTACTACAAGCCAATTACCCTTTTAACTACCACCCAGGACATGAAGTAAAACTTTGCCAGCCACCCCAGAAGTCCTTCCACGTCCCGCATTCCAATTATAGCCCTCCCCTCCTGTAAACATAACCACCAGAGTCTTCCTTTGTATACAGATGGAAACAGAGTTCTCATTTATTGAGCAATTACTTTCTGCCAGGACTGTTCTAAGCATGCTTCATGTGTGTTATTTCATTTAATCCTCACAGTAATCCAATGAATTTGGCAGTATTATCCCCATTTTAGAGATACAGAAGTTGAACTTCAGAAAAGTGTGGAACTTTGTCCAAGGTCACGTGATATAGAAGCCAGGATTATAACCCTGGTGTATCTGACGTCCAATCCTGTGCTTTCTCCTTTCATCCTACTATGTGCCACTCCTCCCAGCTGAGCTCAGAATAATGCTCCCTGCCTTCCTGCCTGCTGCTTGCCTGACTTTGTGAGGAAGGAGGTTGTCATAGAACTAAATCCAATGGCCTCCCTAGCAGGGAAATGGTAGAGAGAGAGAAAGAGAGAGGCAGGGAGAGGGAGAGAGAGATCATCAACACATTTGCAACTGCCTATATTTCCTCCTTGTCATCTGCTGCTAACGTCCCGCCATTACCCAATGGGAAAATAAACAGTAAATGGCCACACCAGTTAAACTGTTTAATTACGTAGGTTGGGAAGAATGACATTTGTGTACATTCCTAGAAGACATGGATTAAAGAAATGACCTTTCCCTTGGTGTGAAACTCATTTGCTGTGTATTAGAACTCGGATAGCTTCAGTGAGGCCAGGCATTTTGTTGCCTCCATGTTTATGTCTAAGACTGGAGATGAGGCTGAATGAAGCTCCTTCTCCAACTGCATTGATTTGTATATTAGCGTTTTCTAAAACATCGCCATCTGAAATACATTTCCAGAGAAGTATCTCTTCCTGTTGTCATTCCTGGTATTTTGTGGATTTATTTGAATGTAAATGTATCTGAAACATCAAAGGGATAAGAAAAGCGATCTTTGCTATGAGTCACAGAGTGGGAAAAAATTGCCCACAGATCAATAACATCTATTCAAAAGACACAGGAGCATAATTTATGGGACGGGTGATCTTTTTATAATTAAAAAACATTTGGAACCAGAAAAAAATCATGGAACTAAATGTCAGGTGTCACATTGTGAGAACTGTATTAATTACTAATTAGTAAACTTCATTAATTCTTAATGAACTTCATTATAATGTTTCTCTGGAGTAGCATTTGGGCTGTTAGTTAAAGCACAAACATATTCAGTTTGTATTCTTCCCCATCAGTGTTATTTTGAAATGTATCAGGGGTATTTCCATAATATTCAAAACATTTGAAACATTTTAAAAGTGCACGTATGAACTCAATTTCTCTCTATTTATTTAGGTTCTGGGAACTCTTAACTGATTGTTCCTGCCTGAATACAGAAAAATCAGTTAAAATTGGTTATGTCCATGAGGAAAGATTTATTGTTCCTATACACACCCTTGAATTTTAAAGAAAGCATGTGGTATTACAGGCTCCCCAAACCTCGAGTTTCAGGGGGAGAAATAACGGTGACCAAACATAATGTGTATCTGAAGTTTCAATGAATTCCACCAGCTGCCACCAAAGACACAAAGGGCCACAATTTTCAGTGTGATAAGTTTGGGACTGTGGTTTGGATTTTTTTTTAATGAAGTGCTTTTTGGAGGGATAAAAATCACCAAAGAAAATCTGTATGATGTGGCATTTAAAGAAAGAAAAACACCAATAGATTCCCCATAGATGGCAACAGTGGATTTTGAGTGAAATAAGATCAGATGTTTATTTTCAAGAGGATCTAACTCTGAACAAAATATACTCTATTTGATTAACAGAAACTTTCTTAGACAACAAAATCACTAGCTGTATAAACATGCCAGGAGCTGTTCATCTGCTTCTAACAGGAACCCTGTTACCTCAGCTGAGGGGAATGCCATTAAGTTGGAACCAAAAAAATCTGAGACTTCTTAGGCTCTGCTTTCTTGCCTGGTGCCCACCCCCACCCTCCTTGGTTCCCCCTCCACCTCCAATCCGTGTTGTCCAGAACACAACGCTGGCCTAAGTTGGCCCCATCTGCCAATATCGGCAGGAGTTGGACAGAACCAGGCCAGATCCTATTACTTCTCTTGATTGTTAAAGTCCTGATGTTCCCTCTTGGTTAATGACTTGAGAGCCACCCTATTGATCCATTGCCCAACACTGAGCTCCCTGAGAGAATCTCAAAACTCTTTTTTTTCTTGGTGCTTTCTCATCTCCCAAATTGGGTTGGAGAGGGACAGAGTCGTGTTCCCACACATTCCCAACTGAGCCCCCTTTCTCTCGCAGGGCTGCTTCAGTTCTGTTATTCTTGGCTGGCCACAGAAAACTCAAATCCACCTTTTTATTATATTGGCTCGCAGCTGCTCTGTTGCACTTATACTTTCCAGGGTAAACTAGCACCATTGGTACTGTGAATTGGATAGCTGTAAAAACACACAAGGAAGGTGCAAATTTGGTCATGTTTTATTCAAATAGGTCTACTTGAAGGCTCATTTTCCTCCTCTCTGAGGCCTGACTGGTGCTTTTCAAGGTTACCAATGTCTAGGACTTAGAACTCTGCCCCGAATGTCAGTTACTTATAGGACAGCCTCCATTACTCAAGAGAGCCAAGAGCCAGGAAGCACTTTCGCTTCTCATGTTTGAAGATCACTGGGCCTATGACAGTAGTAGGAGCGTGAACAGCTATGAAGACTGCTAAATAGAGTTTCGTGTTGAAATAGAATTTCACAACAGAGTTCATTGGACTCATGTAACGGTTTGCATACTTGTTTCTATGGGGCATGCTAACCAAGAATAAATGATGGATCGTTATGGAAATGGTGGTGACTAGTTAGATTTATATATAGTCAACACAGTTATTCTAGGAAGAAAACTCTGGAAGGGGAGGAGGAAGAAGGAATTGTCATCCTTAGTCCTTTTCTGCTGGAGGACGTCAGTCATTGACCTGGTGACATCCTACAACAGTTTTCTATCAGGATAACTGAGGACAGGGATGCCCCTATCTGATCTAGGGCCTGTACTGCCTTAAATCAAGTAGTCCCAGGATCCCATGGTTGCTTCTAATCCAAGGGGACCAGTGAGCCTGTCAATAGGTGGTCCTGGAGTGTCTGCCAGACAGTGACACTGTCAAATATGCAGGTCCTCCTGGATCCTCATCTAGGGGTCTTCAGAGGGGTCTCAGAAGAGCTTCTTGTTACACACACTTACTTTTTTCCTCATCTTCTCTCTTTCCTGCTAGAGGCAGGGACTGGGTTGGAAGTGAGATTTTGAAGAATCCTTATCCTTTGTCTTCCTCCATCCCAACCTCCCAGGGTTGCATTCTATGAGGGGGTGGAACAGGCTGAGTGCTACAACTTACGCAGCAGTCCTCCACCTTGGCTGCACACTACAATCATCTAGGCGGAGAGCTTTAAAAAATACTGATACTTGACTGGGCGCAGTGGCTCATGCCTGTAATCCCAGCACTTTGGCAGGCTGAGGTGGGCACATCCCTTGAGGTCAGGAGTTTGAGACCAGCCTGGCCAACATGGTGAAACCCAGTCTCTACTAAAAATACAAAAATTAGCTAGGCGTCGTAGCAGACACCTGTAATCCCAGCTACTTGAGAGGTTGAGGTGGGAGAATCGCTTGAACCTGTGAGGCTGAGGTTGCAGTGGGTTGAGATGATGCCACTGCACTCCAGCCTGGGCAACAGGACAAGACTCTGTCCCAAAACAGCAACAACAACAACAAGAGCAACAACAACAATAACAACAAACTGATACCTGAATCCCATCCCCAGACCTAATTGGTCTTGGTTGCAGCTTTCTTATGGGGAATTTTCAAAGCTCCCCAGGTGATAGTAAGTTGTACCCAAGGCCAAAAGGGAGAGTTTGTAGTTAATAAATAAGTTTATGAAAAATACTTTCAGGCTAGCATTTTCTGAACCACCTGCCAGGAAGATTTTGAAAGCATTAGGGCCCAAGTCTCACACCTTCCATAGTTGCCAATGAGTTCGCTGGGAAGTCTCAATCCTGTCACAAAGCATTTCATCACTTTGGTATTCTCTGTAAGTTTGGAATTTCTGTGACTTGAGATTAAGTAATCTACTTTCATCTCTGGGACTCCCCAGGATTCTTGGGCCCCAAAGTCTCACCCAGGGAGGCAAAGCCTGTGTTGGCCCTATTGGTCTCCCCTCTTTGGTTTGTCACAAAGAGAATAAACTTTACCTTAGGGGCCAGGTGAAGTCCCCCACTAAGGAGGGGCCTTGCGTGAAGTTGAGGAGCATCCCCCTTGTGTTAGTTTCCTGTGGCTGCTGTAAAAAATTACTACAAATTTTGTGGCTTTAAAACCACTGGAATTTATTGTCTTATAGTGCTGGAGGCCAGAAATCCAAAATCAGTATTACTGATCCAAAATCAATGTGTTGGGAGGGCTGCCTCCCTCTGGAAGCTCTAGGTACACATCCCTTCCTTGCCTCTTCCAGCTCTGGTGGTTGCCAGCGTGCCTTGACTTGTGGTCATGTCACGCCAGTGTCTGCCTCTATGGTCACATTGCCTTCTCTTCTGTCTGTGTCAAATCTTCCTTTTATAGCGACACTTGTAATTGCATTGAGGGTGTACCCAGATCATACAGGATAATCTTCTCATTGCAAGAGCCTTAATTTAATCACCTCTGCAAAGTTCCTAGTTCAATATAAGGTGATAGTCACAGGTTCTGGGGATTAGGAGGTGGATATCTTTTGGAGTGGGACATATTTCAGCACAGTATACCTCCTTGAGGCAAGAATGAATGTCATTGTGAGGGGTCAGCCAGTGCTGTCAGAGGAGCATGTACCCCCAAGAGGTTGTCAAAACCTGGGTGAGGAGTTGAGGTGCAGCACTAAATGGGGAGCCGAGGGCTGTGAAGGTCATGAGTGAAGACCAACACGTTTGTTCGGGACAATTCTGTAAGCAGGTGGTGATGAGGATATGTAGGGTTTGGGGAAGAGGCAATGCCCATGGCTGGGTGGGTGTTTGTTTCTGGTATGTGCTTCCATTGTCCTCAGTAAAGAACCCTAAGGAGAATCAGCCTCTTGGGAACAGGCTTGATAAGTCTGTTTATGTGTAGAGAGACAGCAGCGAAGAGTTCACTTCCACCCTGAGTAGATGGAAGCGCTCACCCCACACCTCCATTTTATCTTTGACCTTGTGAGGTACTGACTATTCATACCACAGACAGACCTGCTCAAGGGTTCCTTTCTGCCCCCTAAGTATTCCCACTGCCCATTCCTTCTAATACTCACACCCACGGCCCCTGTTCCCAAGCAAGCCCAAATCTCTAACTCAGCTTCCCCAAGGTCAGTCACAACGGACTGACCTTGGGGTCTTGCCTCCAGTGAGAGAGGCAAGACTTTGGGCATGAAAATTCAGGATTTCCTGGGACTGCCAACTCTGTAGTTTTTACCAAAAGTTTTCTCTCTTTGTAGCAAAAATGATGGTATCAGTATCAAACATTCTGTGGAAACACTTTTCCTTTTTTTTTTTTTTTTTTTTTTTTTTACTTTATAGTGCGTACAGTGACCACTATAGTGCACTGGGGAATTGTTTTGCAAAATGATTTTAATTTTGGCTCCCTTATAGCCATGAATGTATGTTTTCAAAAGCCGAACATTAATATCACATTTAATCTGTTATCATTTCCAAACCAGCAGACGGACAAGATAGCACCTATTCCTTGGCTAAACTGCAAAACTCATGATAACATCCAAGATGCAAACCTAACAATTCAGAGAGCTGCTTTTACACATTCTTGGCTCTGGCCTTGTTTCTGGATAAATGAAGAAGAGGAGTTATTTCAGAATGCCATCTTACTGTGTTGGGTGGGGCTTGGTAAGAGATTGAACGAAGGCCTCTTTCTTATTTTGAAAACTTGAAGTTACTGACGCCACTTGCCATACATGTGGTGGCTGGCAGCTCACCCACATATTTACCCAACCACCCAATTTGCCCAGGCAGAACAGGAGGAAAAGTAACGCCCACTTTGGGAAGGAAAACTGCGTCCCACATTTAGAAGTTGCCTTTGCAGATTAGGAGCCCAGGCCTACAGAAACTGCCCTCTGTGTTCTGCTTTCCCACAAGAACAATGCAGAGGGCACCCAGAACATCAGTTTGAACCCTGCACTCACTGAGGCAGACAGGGTCAGGTCTGTAGTACGGAGCTTCAGGGGATGTGAAAGACAGAATGAACATCAGATAACACCTAGTTCAGATTTGCAGACTGGTGGTTCCTCAGGTGGAATAATCATGCAAATGTTTTATTTGGGCCGAATAGTTGTGTTTTGTTTTGTTTTTGTTTTTGTTTTGAGATGGAGTCTCACTCTGTTACCCAGGCTGGAGTGTGCTTTTTGGCTCTTATGTATAATTTAATGGACACTCGTGTACAAGATTTTTTTTTCTTTTTTTAGGTATTTAATTAGTTTTGTTAAACTGCTTTACTTAGATATAGTTCATGTATCATACAATTCACCCATTGAAAGTGTACAATTCAGTGGTTTGGGAGTATATTCCATTATTAATTTTAAAAACATTGTATGAAAATACATATAACATAAAACTTGCCATTTTAACCACTTTCTAAATGCAAAATTTAGTGTCATTAATTACACAATGTTGTGCAACCATCACCACTATCTGTTTTCAAAACTATTTCATCATCTGAAATAGAAACTCTATAACCCATTTAGAAATAGCTCCCTGTTCTCCCCTCCCTGGAGCCCCTGGTAACCTCTAATCCACTTTCTGTCTCTATGAATTTGCCTACTCAAGATATTTCATAAAAATGGAATCACAGAATATTTGACCTTTCATGTTTGGCTTCCTTCATTTGCAAAATGGGTTTTTTAATTATTGAGTTTTTCCCCTCTTATTTTTAGTTGATATGTAATAATTGTACATATTTAATGGTATACAGAGTGATGTTTCGATATGTGTATACAATGTGTAATTAGCAAATCAGGATAATTAGCACATCCATCATCTGAAATATTTATTATTTCTTTGTGTTGTGAACATTCAAAATCTTCTCTTTCACTTAGCATAGTGTTTTCAACGTCCATCAGTGTTGTAGCATATATCCAAACTTCCTGTTTATGACTAAATAATATTTCATTGTATGGATATACTATAATTTGTTTATTCATCTGTTGATGGACACTTGGGTTGTTTCTGCCTTTCTGCTATTATGAATAATGCTGCAACAAACACTGATGGACAAGTATCTAGTCAAGTCTCTGCTTTCAATTTTTTTGAGTATATACCTAGGAGTTGAATTGTTGGGTCAAATGATATCTCTATGTTTAACATTTTGAGAACAGCTAGATTGTTTTCCAAAGCAGCTGCACAATTTTAGATTCCCAGCAGCAATGTAGGAGAGTTCCAATTTCTTTATACCCTCATGATCATGTATTTTCCAATATTTTTATTATAGCAATTTGAGTGAGGGTGAAGTGGTGTCTCATTGTGATTTTGATTTGTGTTTCCCTAATGGCTAATGGTGGTGTTGAGCATCTTTTTATGTGCTTATTGGGTATGTGTGTGTGTGTGTATATATATATGAATGAATATATATTCATTCTTTGGTAAATGACTATTCAGATCCTTAACCCATTATAGTTGGTTTATTTCTCTTTTCATTATCACATTGTAAGAATTATGTATATATTCCAGATACATGTTTCTTATCAGACATATGATTTTAAAATATATTTTTGCATTCTGTGATTTATCTTTTCATTTTCTTGCTGGTATTCTTTGAAGCACAAACTCTTTAATTTTGGTGATGTCTAATTTATCTATATTTTTGTTATAATTGCTTGTACTTTGGGTGTTATATCTAAGTACCCATTGCCAAATCCAATGTCATAAAAATTCACCCTTATGTTTTTTTTCTAAGGATGTTATAGTTTTATCTCTCATATTTAAGTCTTTGACCAATTTTGCATTAATTTTTTGTGTGTGGTGTGAGGTAGGGGTACAATTTTCTTTTGCATGTAGATATCCAGATGTGTCAGCATCATTTGTTGAAGGGACTATTCTTTCCCCATTGAATGATCTTGACTGTCTTGTACAAAAAAATCAACTGACTCAAGGAGTAGGGGTTCATTTCTGGACTCTCAGTTCTGTTCGACTGATCTATACGTCAATGCAATGTCAATACTATGCTATCTTTATCTTGATTACTCTTGCTTTGTAGTTAAGCTTTGAAATGGGAAAATGTGATTCCTCCAACTTTGTTCTTCTTTCAATATTGTTTGAGCTATTATGTGTCCTTTACATTACCATATGAATTTTAGGATCAGTTTGTCAATTTCTACAAAGGAAACCAGCTGGGATTTTGATAGAAGTTGTGTTGAATCTGCAGATAAATTTGGAGAGCATTACCATCTTTACCCCTTCAAGCTTTTTTTTTTTTTGAGATGGAGTCTCGCTCTTTTTGCCCAGGTAGGAGCTCACTACAACGTCCGCCTGCCAGGTTCAAGTGATTCTCATTACTCAGGCACCCAAGTAGCTGAGATTACAGGCGCCCGCAACCATGCCCGGCTGATATTTGTATTTTTAGTAAAGACAGGGTTTCCCCAGGTTGGCCAGGCTGGTCTCGAACACTCTACCTCAGGTAATCCACCTGCCTTGGCCTCCCAAAGTGCTGGGATTACAGGCACAAACCACCGCGCCCGGCCCCCTTCAAGCTTTTTTAAAAGCAGCAGGCTCTGCTAACTTCCCCATCAATGCCAGGTATCTAAGGCAGCAGGTGCTATAATAGCCAGAGAAGGCAATTACTTGTCCATTACTTTAATTCCACATTACTCCTGGATTGCACTGTTCAGTACAGAGGCTACTGGCCATATATGACTACTGAGCACTTGAAATGTGGCTAGTCCAAACTGAGATTATGCATTGAAAGACACACCTGATTTCAGGCCGGGTGCAGTGATTCACACCTGTAATCCCAGCACTTTGGGAGGCCGAGACGGGTGGATCACCTGAGGTTAGGAGTTTGAGACCAGCCTGACCAACATGGAGAAACTCCATCTCTATTAAATATACAAAATTAGCCGGGCTTGGTGGCACATACCTGCAATCCCAGCTACTCAGGAGGCTGAGGCAGGAGAATTGTTTGAACTTGGGAGGCAGAGGTTGCAGTGAGCCAAGATCATGCCATGCCATTGCACTCCACCCTGGGCAACAAGAATGAAACTCCATCTCAAAAAAAAAAAAAAAAAAAGACACACTGGATTTCAAAGATTTGACACAAAAATGTAAATGCAAAATATCTCAATAATTTTAACCATATGTTGAAATGATAATATTTTAGATATACTGGTTTAAATAAAATGTATTTAAAAATTATTTTACCTATTTCTTTTTGCTTTTACTTTTTTTTTTTTTTTGAAACGAAGTCTTTCTCTGTTACCCAGACTGGATGGAGTACAGTGGCATGATCATAGCTCACTGCAGCCTCAACCTTCTGGGCTCAAGTGATCCTCCCACCTCAGCCTCCTGAGTAGCTGAGACTCACAGGCATGTGCCATAATGCCTGGGTATTTTTTATTTTTTTATTTTTTTTTGTAGAGAGAGGGTTTCATTATGTTGCCCAAACTAGTCTTGAACTCCTGGACTCAAGTGATCCTCTCGCTTTGGTCTCCCAAATGTTGGAATTACAGGAGTGTGCCTGGTTTTGTTTTTTCTAAGTGACTACTAGAATATTCAACATATCTATGTGGTTTGTATTGTATTTTTGTTGGTCATCACTGGTCTAGGGATTCTTAACATGGAGTCAACCTAGAGGGGCAATGGTATAAGATTTAGGGTGTCCTGGAATCCAGTGAACATTTGGCAAATATTTGTGTGTGTGTGTGTAAGGTATCTATTGCTGTGTAACAAATTACCCCCAAAATGTAGCAGCTTAAAAATATTTATTATCACACGGATCTGTGGGTCAGGAATGTAGGTGTCACTTAACAGGTGCCTCAGGTCAGGGTGTCTCACTGGTTGCAGTCAGGAGTTGGCAGGGTTGCATTTATCTCAGGGCTTGATTGAAGGTGGTTCTGCCTTTACACTCACTCACATGGCTATTGGTAAGTTTCAGTTTCTTGCTAGCTAATAGACAGAGACATTCGTTTTTTGCTATGTGGGCTTCTCCACAGTGCAGCACACAACATGGCAACTAATGACACTCAACAATGAGTGAGCAAGAGAGCAGGGAGGGTGAGCAAGATGGAAGCCAGTCTTTTATTTTATTTTTATTTATTTATTTTTTTATTTGAAATGGAGTCTCCCTCTGTTGCCCAGGCTGGAGTACAGTGGTACGATCTTGGCTCACTGCAACCTCTGCCTCCCGGGTTCAAGACATTCTCCTGCTTCAGCCTCCCAAGTAGCTGGGACTACAGATGTGTGCCACCATGCCCAGCTAATTTTTTAATTTTTTGTAGAGATGGGGTTTCACCATGTTGCCCAGGCTGGTGTCAAACTCCTGGGCTCAATCAATCCATGCCACCCACCTTGGCCTTCCAAAGTGCTGGAATTACATGTGTGAGCCATTGTGCCCAGTCAGTCTTTTTTTCTTTCTTTCTTTCTTTTTTTTCAGCTGTGGGAAAACACACATAAGGAAGCCAGAGTCTTTTTGTAAACCAATCTCATTACTTTTGCTGCATCCCATTCATTAGAAACAAGTCACTAGGTACAATCTACATTTAAGGAGAAGGGATTACACGAGGATGTGAATGCCAAGGGACCATTGCAAGCCATCGTAGAGGCTGCTGGCCACAGTGTATGTGTGCATTTTTTTCTAGAGAGACCTAAGCTTTCATCTGATTCTCAAAGAAGTCTCTATCTCTCAACCAAAAAAAAAAAAAGTTTAAGAACTGGTTTGGAGGAAATTAAAATGGAGGTTTTGACTAAGGAAGAGATTTTCTTGCAAAATTTCAGTGCTATATACAATATTGAATCACTTGGTATCAACTAAAAAAAAAACATGGAAAGAGGTCCATAAAGATAAAAACTCAATGTATACACTTTTTTTTGAGACAGAGTCTCGCTCTGTCACCCAAGCTGGTGTGCAGGCCTGCCTCAGCCTCCCAAGTAGCTGGGATTACAGGCATGCGCCAGTATGCTCGGCTTATTTATTTATTTATTTATTATTTTTTATTTTTAGTGGAGACAGGGTTTTTACCATGTTGGCCAGATTGGTATTGAACTCCTGACCTCAGGTGATCTGCCCACCTTGTCAATATATACTTGAGTGAAATAATCACAAGATTTCTCTCTATAATCTCTCAGATATGGTTCTCTATACTTGAGGAGCCACCAGGGCCTTGGGAGAAGGTGTACTGAGGCCCAGGTTAGACCAAGTCTTTGTGATCCCACCCCTTGGTATTGCTGAAGTTATAGTTTGCATTCCTACTGTAGGGAACGTGTGAGTTTCTCCTCATTCATACTTCCCTGACATTGTCAACCTTTCTCCCTGGTTCTAAGAACTAAGTGTGTGAACTTCTCCTAGAGCTGAGACTTCCAGAGAAGGGGCTTGGCCAGGCCTAAGTAATAGGTATGGATAAAAGGCAATGCCCAGCCTCCTTATGTTACCAGCAAGTAACATAAGGAGGAAAAGTGAAAAGAATAATGTATTAGGCCAGATATGCTGTTATTCTTAGAAAATGGTTTCTGGAATTGGTGGCTGAATTCTGCCTCCTTATAATGAAGGGCTGAACAGATTTGTGAGAGGCAGATCTCTGGATAACTGCATTGCTAAGCCCCCAGGGGAGAGGCCTGTGTGTGAGTTACTGTAGAAGAAAATGACCATGGCCCTTGTGCAAATGCGTTTTTTCTTCTACATCACCCTTGAAGTAACTCTCCATGTGTTTCTGTAAGGAAAATTCATGTCTCGTAGGACTCCTAGGAAATGCCTATTCTAACAGGCTCACCAGCAACTGCTCTAGCACCTGGTGCCCAGGCAATTTCGATTCTACCTGGTATTATTGGTCTGATTCTTGTTGTAAACACTGGTGATGGAAGTTAGTGATAAGAACCCAGGGACTCTGAGGTGGAGAAAGTTCTAGATTCTGGCCTGGCAGATGCTGTCTTATTTCTCATCCCACTCAGGAGCTGGAAACCAAGAGAGCCTTGGGTTGGAAACAGGAGGCACCAGGCTCTAGAACCATCCCAATGTCCTTCATTTACCTTGGGGCCTTACTTGCATCATCTGCTAGCTGAGGCGCTAGGCTAGTTGACCTCAAGGGTCTGCCTGCCTGCTCTGCCCCTGTGTGATTTCTGTCTCTTCCTGGTTGCAGCACAGAGAGTAGGACATGTGGAGAATGTGGAAGCCCACCTCTGGGCCTTGCGCTGGCTGCAGCAGGGAGCTCTGCGGTGCCCTTGTTTGAAAGGCATAAGCTTAGCTGCTGCCAGGCCCTTCCCAGTCTCCTGCTGGAACACAGCACTTACCCTGCCCCTTACCCTGGCACCATCTTACCCTGCCCCTGGCAACCCCAAATCCTATACCTCCCCATCATCCAAATCAGCCACCCTGATTAACAATAGAAAAGCAGCCAGTTGTGGTGGCTCACACCTGTAATACCAGCACTTAGGGAGTCCAAGGCGGGTGAATCACTTGAATCCACCCTGGGCAACATTGCGAGACCCCTGTGTCTACAAAAAAAACACAAAAAATTAGCTGGGCATGGTGGCACACACCTATAGTTCCAGCTACTCGGGAGGCTAAGGTGGGAGGATCACATGAGCCTGGGTAGTCAAGGCTGCAGTGAGCCATGATCGTGCTGCTGCACTGCAGCCTGGGTGACAGAGTGAGATCCTGTCTCAAAAAAAAAAAAAAAAAAAAAAAGGAAAGAAAGAAAAACTGAAGATTTTAGCAAGAAATCAACACTCCCTGAGAACTCAAACAAGGGCCATCAAATTCACTTCCCCTTGAAAATCAGCACCTAGGAGTGAGTTTGCCCTTATTCGTGTAACCGATCCTTTTCCCCCACTCTCTCTCCGCAATCTCAGTTGTTATAAGAATGTTGAGTGGGTTTGGAATTATTACAAATAAAAAATGCCAGAAGATTTTTGGATAAGAAACACTAAGCTCTGCAGCTTCCGGAGAACTCTTCAAGAGGAAGAATGTGGAAGGCACTTGAAACCAGTCCTGGCTGGCTGCCTTCTCTGAAGCCTACGGTTTCATGTGGACTCACAGTAACATTACGGATGGCACCTCTGAGACACTCAGCAACTGAGGAAGTTGGGTTCAGCTGCTCTGACTTGCAGTTCAGGACTTAAGGCCAAAAGCAAAATGGGAATCTCAGAAAACCGAGCCCCATGTGCTTGCTGGCTTCCATCTCATTTGGGAATATGAACTTCTGGAAGCGTCCAGGCCAGATCGTGTGAGAAGGCCTGTGACTCACTTTGCTTCAGAGCACACACCAGGGTGGAAGGTATTTTCTCAAGCAACAGGGGCAATGCCTGTGGCTCACAGACTAGGCGGGGGAGTCATGGATCAACACAGCCAAGCCCAGGCGCAAGGAGAAAGAAATCACTGCAAAACTTCTCTACGTAAGCAGCAAGCTTTTACTGGGAGCGGGTGTTGGATGTGGGTACGTGAGCGGGCAGGCTTCCTGCCTCGCTGCTGGAGAAAGTCATTCTGTAACTGAAGATCTTGTCAGGATTAATTGAGTGGATGGGCCTGGCAAGCTCTTGGAGAACATGAAGACCTTTTTCCTTAAGTCTGTGGCCGGCTCACAGCACAGGCTTCAGCTGTTCTAGTCAACTCTTGGGAGGCCTAAGCCTTCCTCATAGTGTGGCTATATAGAACCTGATCTCCTGTTAGACACTCGTTCTGCTCCTAATGTCCCACTAAGCTGTAACCGATACTCATTTCTAAATCACTGATGGCTTTGCTATGAGCACACTCATTGCAGACCTAGATTCTGCCTAACAGTTGAGTGGTGACTTCAGTGGGATTTCAATATCTCCTGGGGATGACCTGTAATGGATGGCCATCCCATGGGGCCTTACCTCCTGCCCTAGGTAAGGGATGAAGCAACAATGACCAGTAAGAGAGATGTTGGAAGAGAGCTGAGATAGACCCTTAAGCCCCAAAATACAAAAGATGGGGGACTGGAGTCCCACTGCATTGTTAGGCAAAATCAGACCACTGGTGAGGCTTTAAAAATGCCATTTCAAGAGAAATTATTAATCATCAGTGGACGAGGTAAGACAGATTAATAGCAAGTTTCTGGCCTGGGCAAGGTACCTCATACCTGTAACCCCAGCATTCTAGGAGGCCAAAGAGGATGGATTGCTTGAGGCCAGGAGTTCGAGACCAGCATGGGTAACATAGGGAGATCCCATCTTTACAAAAAAAAAAAAAAAAAAAAAGTCTGGGTGTGGTGGTGCATGCCTGTAGTCCCAGCTACTCAAGAAGCTGAGGTAGGATGATTACTTGAGCCCGGAAGGTTGAGGCTGAGATTGCACCACTGCACTCCAGCCTGGGTGACAGAGTAAGACCCTGTCTAAAGAAAAAGGCCAGGTGCGGTGGCTCACACATGTAATCCCAGCACTTTAGGGGTCAAGGTAGGTGGATCGCTTGAGGTCAGGAGTTCGAGACCAGCCTGACCAACATGGGAAACCCCGTCTCTACTAAAAATACAAAAATTAGCCAGTCACAGTGGCTCATACCTGTAATCCCAGCACTTTGGGAGGCTGAGGTAGGCGGATCATTTGGTGCCAGGAGTTTGAGACCAGCCTGTTCAACATGACAAAACCACATCTACTAAAAATACAAAAAAATTAGCTGGGCATGGTGGTGTGTGCCTGTAATCCCAGTTATTCTGGAGGCTAAGGCATGAGAATCGCTTGAACCCAGGAGGTGGAGGTTGCTGTGAGCTGAGATCGTGCCACTGCACTCCAGCCTGGGCGACAGAGTGAGACCTTGTCTCAAAAAAACAAATAAATAAACAAAAACAAAATGAAACAAAAAAAACTTCCTATTCATTTCCTTGTGTGAGCCTTAGAACCAGCCGGGAGCAGGCAGTACAGGACTTAATGTAATTGATAGCGTTCTTAGTGATACTGGGGCTGACCCGATGCTGGTGAGAGAATGTTGACAAAAACTTCCCCAGTTTTCTAGAGTTTTACCAAAACTCACATAGGGGAGCCGCGCTGAGGAACCATAGATTTCATATTTTCAACTGCTATAGGACTAAATGAGAGTCTGAAATCATAGGAAATGAGACCATCAACATTAGAACTAACCCTTTGATGCAACAGAAAATCTCAAAGTTTAAAAGGAACTTAAAGAACTAAGGAGATGGTAAACTTATCCTTGAAAAGGAGCATTTGTGGCACTCAGTTGGGATAGATTCTAATTTGTTGGGAGCCCTAAGCTGTGTTTGAAATATTCATGATATTAGAAAGACGACCACTAACTACAGGCTTCTGGACTGAAATAATGGTAATGTAGTAAACTTTTTATAATCCAACAGATTTGGCAAACTAAATATACTGTTTTCTTTTCTTTTCTTTTTTTTTTTCTTTTGAGACAAGATCTCGCTTTGTTACCCATGCTAGAGTGCAGTGGCGTGAACATGGCTCACTGCAGCCTTGACCTTTGGGGCTCAAGTCATCCTCCCACCTTGGCCTCCCAAAGTGCTGGGATTACAGGCATGAACCACTGTGCCTGGCCTATGCTGTTTTCTTTTTTATATATACATACACTGTTTATTGATTTTCATAGAATTCAAGTATGGTAAAATACGCAGAACAAAAACATACTGGAGGTGGGTGTAGTGGCATGTGCCTGTAGTCCCAGCTACTTAGGAGGCTGAGGTGGGAGGTTCACTTAAGCACAGGAGGTCGAGGCTGCAGTGAGCCATGATTGCATCACTGCACTCCAGCCTGGGTGACAGAGTGAGACCCTGTCTCAAACAAACAAACAAACAAACAAGAACAAAAACAAAACACACACACTGGGAAAACATCGAATCTTTCTTGAATGATTTAGGACTTTGATTGCTCTAAATAGAAAGTTAAGGAGGAAATTGATTCGGAAGTTTAGACAGTATGTGGCCACTTGAAAACAGCTCAATTTTTGCCATAGTTCCTAGACAATGTTTTTGCCCTGTTGGGTTTTTGCAACTGTAGCCATAAACAAGTTCTAGAAAATTGGGAGAGAATAAAGCTTTCTCGTTGGTAACATGGCAGAAAACAATATGATATCATTCTAAGTGAAATGAGCCCTAGGTTACTAATGAATACTCCATCAGTAGCAACTGAAGCAGGTCAGAGTTGAGGGATATGATTACATTTCACATTTGGCCAGTGCTTAGTGGCCTCGTTGCTGTATAAATGTAAAGGTCTCTGGTCCTGGTTGAGAGAAAGTGAGTGGTTTCCACCCCATCTGCCAGGGCTTTGGACACTCAAATTGACATTCCTTCCATAAACATCTTCTGTGGTGTGACCAAGTGTAAGAGGCGGAGCTGAGTACTATGGGAGATACCAGGCTAAATGGTCCCATTTACTGCAAGCCTAAGGCAGACACTCTTATTTGGAATTCCCTATCTTCTAGAAGCTTCTCCTGTCACAGTTATGGATGGTGTCTGGGAAGCTCTGAGGACGGGACACACCTCTTCAGATTTTCCAGAAGGGCAAAACATGGTTACTATTGGCAATGTATTGTAACGGTAAAAGTAAATGTAATTAGCCACGGTAATTATGAAACACAAGTCATGCTTCTATTTATTCTGTGATAAATAAAAATTCAAATTCAAAACAGTCTGGGCATGGTGACTCACTCCTGTAATTTCAGCACTTTGGGAGGCCAAGGCAGGAGGATTGCTTGAGGCCAGGAGTTTGAGACCAGCCTGGGCAACGTAATGAAACCCCATCTCTACAAAAAATAAAAAATTAGCCAAGTGTGGCGGCATATGCCCATAGTTCCAGTTGCTTGGGAGGCTGAGGTGGGGGGATCCCTGAGCCTGGGAAGTCAAAGCTGCAGTGAGTTGTGATGGCACCACTGCACTCCAGCCAGGGCAACAGAGTGAGATCCTGTCTCTAAAAAACCAAAACATTTGCATCAAGATAGCACAGAAAGTGAACTGCAATTAAATCCAAGAAATCCATGCCCTGCTCTCTCCTCATACTTTTTCTCTTGCTATGCCTTTGCTCGTTCAGAATAAAGGAAAATCTACAGGTTCTTGATTGTGGAAACCTGTAAGTAAGCAGTCTCTAGGATCCATGCAGAAAGCTCCTTTTCATTTCCAAATAGGCTGCATTTAGTGCCCTGGCTAAGACAAAAATGTGGGCAACAAATTCATCCCAAGTACCAAACAAAGATTATTGTGGGACGGAGAGTATTTTCAGAGACAGAACATTTCCTACCTCCTCAATTAGTGAATTCAGTCTATTCTGTGGTCATGTTCACGAACATTTAGGTGTGGGGGCTGGGTGGGGAGGAGCAGTGTCCCAGCCTTCCCTAAGAGAACAGCACAGAAGGGGTTACCTAATTCCACTGTGGGAGTTTTATCTGCCTCCTGGATGGCTCAGTGTAGGTCTATGTCTAGACTGATTACAAAAGCACCAACAAAACAAAATAAATACCTAACATCTTACAGAAAAGGCATGAAACCAAACAGTATGAGTGGGGAGAACAATGCCTCTGTTGTGACAGGAAGTCTTCGTGAGGATGATGGAATTCCTGCACCCCAGGTTCTAATTTGTAAGGGCAACATTAAACATCTCAAAACAGGCCCTGGCTTGAACATATTAATTTTGAAAGCAGTGTGTTTGGTTAGATAAGGGATTTTTTTTTCCAATGCCACTAGGATCAAAATGAAGATCAGTATAACTAACTCCATCTGCAAGGGCACAGATTTCAGAAAACAGCCTTTACTGTCATTCACCAATATAACCCATTTGTTAATCCTTCCAAGTGACAAGGTGTGTGCAATGTGATTGAAAAGGCTCTGGTTGGCTCAGTCCTGACTTGCACTCATTGTGCTGTGTGACCTTAAACAAATCTCTTAACCTCTCTGAGCCTCAATTTCTACATATGTAAAATGAGGGGGTTGGGGTTGCTAATCTATCTTTGTGAGTTGAAGACTCTAACAAAGCAAAATAAATGTAACAATCCCATTGCCTAATAGTGCTGACAACCGGGGACTTTCACCCAAAAAGAAAGCTGTAACATCATATCCAAAGTAGTTCTTAAATATGTCATTCTAAACTGAAGCTGCAGTTGAGTGATGGCTCGCTCTAGAATTCTAAGTCGAATCACCTCTCAAACTCTAAGGTCAGTGTATAACTAGGTGGCAAGTATGTCACATAATTGAAGGTTCATTTGTTAAGCCAGTAGTTTCAAATGGCCTGAGGCAGAACATTTTGAATGCTTGTTTGTTCATTCCCTCAATGTTCATCCCCTCAAATATCTATTGAACACCTACTATGTACCAGGCTCTGCAGGCAAGATGTTTCTCCTGGAATCCTATGCCTTCTCCTCCCTTCCTACCCCTGACTTTCCCCTTTCCCTTTCTTCTTTGCTTTTGGTTTTGTTTGTGACCTCGGGTGCAAAGGATTGAATGAAAGCTACTGCTTGGTTCATGGTAGGCACCACAGTTGGTCCAGATAGGGCCCTTCTCTTGATTTGTTTTGTTCATTCATTTATTCTATTTTATTCCCAAAGCTCACTGCCATTTCCTTCCCTGCAAAGGTACCCATTCTAATGCTGTAAATGTAGACCTTTTAGTATGGCTATATTTTTGTAAAATATGTATTGTCATATATATATATATATATATGAGACAGTCTCAATCTGTTGCTCAGGCTAGAGTTTGGTGGTACGATCTCAGCTCACTGCAACCTCCTCCTCCTGGGTTCAAGTGATTCTCCTGCCTCAGCCTCCTGAGTAGCTGAGAATACAGGCACCCTCCACCACGCCAGGCTAATTTTTGTATTTTTAATAGATACGGGGTTTCACTATGCTGGCCAGGCTGGTCTCGAACTCCTGACCTCAGGTGATCCACCTGCTTCAGCCTCCCAAAGTGCTGGGATTACAGGCGTGAGCCACAGCGCCCGGCCTGTGCATATATTTTAATTAATTCAAGTGGTGAGATGCTATATAGCCCATTCTTGCCTTTTTTCTTTTTTACCCATACTAGGATTTTAAGATCCATCCATGCTGCTGGGGGTACATATGGTCCGTTGCTTTTCACTGCTGCATGATACTCCATGGTGTGCATCCTCACATTGTACCTCTCCCCTCTCCCAGGGAGGTACCTGGTATCCTGCAGTGCTTCACCACGGCAAATATTCCAAAAGTAAGCTGCCTTGTGCATGGCCCACTATGGACCTGTATCATATTGTTCTGCCTAAAACACTCTTCTCCCTTAGTCTTTGTTTGTTTTTTGAGATGGAGTCTCGCTCTGTTGCCCAGGCTGGAGTGCAGTGGCGTGATCTTGGCTCACTGCAACCTCCACGTTCTGGGTTCAAGCGATTCTCCTGCCTCAGCCTCCCGAGTAGCTGGGATTACAGGTGTGCACCTCCATGTCCAGCTAATTTTTGTAGTTTTAGTAGAGATGGGGTTTTCACCATGTTGCCCAGGCTGGTCTAGAACTCCTGGCCTCAAGTGATCTGCCTGCCTCGGCCTCCCAAAATGCTGGGATTATAGTCGCATGCTACCACGCCCAGCTAATGTTTGTATTTTTAGTAGAGACGGGTTTTGCCATGTTGGCCAGGCTGGTCTCAAACTCCTGACCCCAAGTGATCTGCTTGTCTTGTCTTCCGAAAGTGCTGGGATTACAGGCGTGAGCCACTGTGCCCAGTCCTGTGCTTCATTTTTCTGTTTTTTAAATGTGAATCCTTCAAACATAATACATTAATTTCTAAATATATAAAAGTGAATAAAAAGCTATGAGCTTATTTGGTTGGTTCCTTGGCAAACCTAGAAGACCTTCTACATCCAAAATAGTACTGTGACTTTCCAAAAGGTCCCCTTAGAAGGGAATCATTGCACCAGGGACAGTGTCCTCAAATTTTCTGGAACTTTTCTTTGGAAAAAAAGAGAAACCTCCATAGCCCATAGCATATTCTTTGGAATCTTCCTGGGGTGACGGAGGGAAGGGGCTTTGTTTCTTGAAGGCAGATTTGATTTTTGGAAACAGCTAAAAGCTACTTGGCAGCAAGTGTGGTGAATAAGGTGGGTGATCAAACTGGATAATATTGTTTTTGGTTCCAAACAAGGTGTGACTATAAAGAAATGAGGCTGATTTTCTCGTATGGCACATAAACTAGCTCAACAGCAATTCCAAAAGAGGACTTCCAAAAATGGTGTGGCCTTGGCAAGAAAAAAATATTTCTCCACCCCAGTACACACACACACAGTGTATGGCATCTGACTCAATCCATAGACAAGGGAAATCAAAAGCCCTTGAAACATGTTTAAAAAACCAATTGTGCAAGTATGGGATGGAAGAGACCTGACTGGGCAGCCATTCTTGAAAAAACCTATCACGGTTGCATTTAGCCAGAACATGGAATTATCATGCACTAAAGAGTGTGATGTGGCTGCTCAGCAAGCATCTGAATCCTAGGACTGCTCCGGCAGATGTCCTGGACCTCTGCGGGAACAGAGACACCCATCGGCCACTCTCCTCAGGCTCTCCCTGCCATGGGCTCAGCTACTGGCCTGACAGGACAAGAGGACCACTGGCCCACTGGAACCCAGCTCATGAAGGAGCTTGTCAACACTGTCTAATGTGTTTGGAAAAGCAGACAACACAGAGGAGGCAAGAGTCAGTGACTGAAAATTATTGCGAAAAGGGAGCTGTGTGAAAACTAGTGCCATCTTAGTCTCTTTTTTTGTTTGTATAAATTTAAGGGGCACAAGTGTAGTTTTGATTCATGGATGTATTGCATAGTGGTGAAGTCTAGGTTTTCAGTGTAACCATCACCCAAATAGTATACATTGTACCCATTAAGTAATTTCTTACCCCTTACTCCCTCCCATCCTCTCACCTTTCCCAGTCTCCAGTGTTTATTATTCCACTCTCAATGTTCATGTGTACACGTTATTTAGCTCCCACTTATAAGTGAGGACACGCAGTATTTAACTTTCTATTTCTGAGTTGTTTTACTTAAGAGAATGGCCTCTAGTTCCATCAATATTGCTAAAAATATGGAACGCTTCACAAATTTGTGTGTCATTCACGCGCAGGGGCCATGCTAATCTCTGTATGGTTCCGATTTTAGTATACGTGCTGCCCAAGTGAGCATGGCCATCTGAATCTCAGGATGCTCTTTATGGAAGAGTCAGACCATAGGAGGAAATAATAGGAAGGCAGATTTAGGCTCACCCTAATAAAGACTGATTCATATTATAGAATTGTATGTTCATGCACGTTCTGCACGTGTATCCCAGGACTTAAAGTACTATATATATATATTTCTCAATAAAGCGTTGGTTGTAAATACTGCAACAGTATGCAACTGCAAAAAAAAAATGTCTGTTTAATACAATCTCATGTATGTGAATATGCATATACAGAGAGGGGGTGAAAGACTGGAAAAATATAAATATTTTTCTTTTTCTTTTTTTTTTTCTGAGATGGAGTCTCACTCTGTCGCCCAGGCTGGAGTGCAGTGGTGCAATCTCAGCTCACTGCAAGCTCCGCCTCCCAGGTTCACGCCATTCTCCTGCCTCAGCCTCCTCTGTAGCTGGGACTACAGGCACCCACCACCACACCCAGCTAATTTTTTTGTATGGAAAAATATAAATATTTAATAGTGGATTTCTATGTGGTATGGAATTATGGGGCAAACATCATTTTCTAAACTTTACGTAATTATGTGTTGTTAGTTTTTTTTTATTACCTGTATTTCATTTGTAATAACTCTTTTCCTTTAAGAAATGGATTTGCTAAAAATTCGAGGTATCCAACAACCGAACAGGCTACTTTGTGACCTAGTGAGAGCCCTGCCTTAGGAGGTAATCAAGCAAACATTGTGGGATGAACTATCAGGTCCCTTCCAGCCTAAGGACTCAGTATCTGTTATTTAAGGAATTAACCTTATTCAAGTACCAGAGTTGAGTTGATGGAAGTTCACTCATGCATCCAATGAGGAAGAGGCCTTCCAACACAATGGACAACTTCCCAGTTCCCAGGTCTCTGCTAAGAAAAAGTAGTCATCTTAACATAATTCAAGTGTAGAAAATTTAAATCAAAGGGTAGAATCAGGCCAGGTGCAGTGGCTCACACCTGTAATCCCAGCTTAATGCCAAAAGGATACGGTGGATTTTCCATGTTTTGTACATGTGTATGGTTATCCCAGCACTTTGGGAGGCCAAGGCAGGTGGATCACTTGAGGTCAGGAGTTTGAGACCAGCCTGGGCAACATGGTGAAATCCCATCTTTACAAAAAAATAGAAAAATCAGCCAAGGCTAGTGATGTGTGCCTGTAGTCCCAGCTACTCGGGAGGCTGAGGCAGGAGAATCGCTGGAACCCGAGAGGTGGAGGCTGCAGCGAGCCGAGATTGTGCCATCATACTCCAGCCTGGGTGACTGAGGGAGACTCTGTTTAAAAAAAAAGTAAAATGGTAGAATCAACACGTCAAAGATGAAAAACCACTAACTAGCCATGAAACTAGATTCTGAAGTAGAACAATAATAAAAAAAAATACATAGAGAGGTAGGAAAAGACAGAGGCAAAAAGCTAAGAGAGACATGCCATTGATACATAGTTGATGCCAATAGGATATGGTGGATTTTCCATGTTTTAAACATGTGTGTGGTTATCCAGTTGAATCCCATCTACGTAGCTGAAGCCAGCAGGTCTTGCACATGACAGGGGAGTTGTCTTCTGGTCCTCCTCACTCAGGCTGGATGGTCCATAGCTGCAGGCAGAGTACCAGGACAGCAGAAACACAGGCTGCCTGGGGTCATGTTCTGGAAACTGAAGCAAGTCAAATATGACCTGAGGCTGGAAAAGTTCTGAGAGGCACTGGAGGAACAGCACATTGATGCCACCAGCTGGACAGAGGGACCGGCATTTACTGCCTTTTGGGTTGAATGGTACCACAAAATCTGAGTAACAAAGAGGTTAGAAATATTGTCCTCATTCTCCATTTGACAATAGGGAAACTGAGGTCTAGAGAGAGGAAGTGGATGAGCAGGGTGTGTGAAAACTGACAATCTCTTTTGCCTCCCAGAGAGGAGAAATGGACTTTAAGACAGTCCTCTCCTGCTTGTAGGAGCAAACCTTGGTCTCTGAGACACAAATTATTTTTTGCCGCATCAAATATCAACATTTCCATGGAATGACAGGGACAGTTATTAGATGATAACTGGGCTTTAAATCCTTCTTCTGTGTTGGTGTTGCTATATTAGACTCTGAGTCCAAGCAGCAAACCTTTGTAATGTGTAGGTTTCATAAACCAAAGTCCAAAGTTTCTTACAAACCCCATTCAAATACACAAAGAATGATGGTTTAAAAACAAAGACAACTGGCTGCTTTCTCTTTCAGGTCTTACCCACCATTACAAATCATTGAGATCACATTAACACATTCAACTGATTGTAGTCTTAGCTTCAATAAAACTAACCAAAGGAAACGTCAAACCAAACATTTCCAGTTTGCGTTTGTGAGCATTTCTGCAAAGGAAGAAGATGGATATTGGAAAATTGTGCTCTGCAGGAGACAGAAGTGTGTTGGTGACAGCAGGAGAAGGGGGTGCAATAAGTTGTGAGAAATTACACATTCTGCTTCCCGCATGGTGACCTCCTGCCATGGGACTGAAATCGGAGATCCTGACTAGGACCACCTCATAGAATCAAAGGGGACTTCCCCGTCCATTCCTTGACCTTTGCTCACACCCCTTCCGTGCATCTCACCCTCTCTTTCTTATATATATCAGGTGGGAGTTGAGTCCTCCCCCTTTAGAAAGAATCAACAATGTCTCTATTGACCTGACCTGGCAACAAGGCAATGTGATAAGAATTATACACATTACAAAAATGGCAGAGTGGTTAGTCCTGGGATCCCTCAGCAGCAGAATGTCTGAGTATTACCTAAGTGCCATTATTATTGCAATGTTGTATGTGTAAAAAACAGACTTTTTTTTTTTTTTTTGAGACAGAGTCTTGCTCTGTCATCCAGGCTGGAGTGCAATGGCATGATCTCAGCTCACTGCAACCTCTGCGTCCCAGGTTCAAGCGATTCTCCTGCCTCAGCCTCCTGAGTAGCTGGGATTACAGGTACCCTCCACCACACCTGGATAATTTTTTTGTATTTTTAATACAGATGGGGTTTTGCCATGTTGGCCAGGCTGGTCTCAAACTCCTGACCTCAAATGATCCACCCGCCTTAGCCTCCCAAGGGGTTGGGATTACAGGCGTGAGCCATTGCACCCTGCAAAAAACAGATTTTGAGTAATAATACTGGGCCTATGGTTGATGAAAAGCCAGTGTTGTAATTACTACTGGTGTGAGACCTTCAGTTCCATGAGACCAGGGCTCAATTCTGTTTGGTTTTCCACTGTCTCTAGCATCTGGTATAGTACTGCAACCCAACAGGTATGCAAAACCTACTCATTGAATAAATGAATGTTGAAGAAGCTCACCTGTGGCCAAGAGTGAGAGTTGCTCCCTATAAATCATGGGTTTGCTGAGGACAACTTCTGCAACCTGACCCAAAGCAATGGCTGCCCATGCCATGTGGCAGCCCCTGTGGAGAGAGGCAACACAGCAAGCCTGAGACAGCAGCAAAGAAGCTGGGGAGTGATTTCTTTGCACTGTTTGGGTTCACCTGTCTTGATTTGGGAGAAGGAAGAAGATGAATTGTGCAACTGTACCTGATTTACATAGAGGATTCCTATTTGGGCAAAGCATTTTTGGCAAAGTAAAAGTTGTAAAGAGAGACTAGACCAGGTAACTCTTTTGAGATACCTTTGGTTTCATAGACAAGATACTCCAACCCAAGGTTTCGAAATGAAGATTGTGGATTGTGAGGGAGTGACTCTAAGTGGTTCTTGGAGTCAGGATTGATTTCCACCCAGAAGGAAGGCAGGGAGGTGGGTTTCAAGGACCCTGTTGGGGCCTGATAAGAATATATTGGATGGAAAGTTTAGTGAGAAGGAAAAAAAGCATTGCACAGTCACCATAGATGACGGTTTGCAAAAAAAAAAAGAGCCAATACATTTTTATTTGAGCAATTTATTTTTTTTCAAAGAAATCCATGCAAAGAGAGAGAGAAAGAAAGATAGAAAGGGAGGGATTGAGAGAGAGAGAAAGACATGGTAACCATGTTCTAGCAGCCAAACATAGGAAAATAATTTGGCACAACTTGATGGTTTTTTTTCTTTGCAAAAGGATAATCTATATACTACCACTAAAATTTATCTTCCTCCAAAAGATACCATTTGATTTTCGAAAACATAACACATGGTTAGTCCTCTACTTAATGGCTGGAGGAGGTATACAGGATAAAAAAAAATAGAAAAAAATAAGAAAGTGGTTCCCTTTATCGAGGAAGACCACAGGGTGCTGTAGGGCAGCACATGTGCTGGGCACCAGGCAGTCAGTGCACCAGGAAGAAGAAGCACACCACTGAGATGGCCATGCTGGTGAGAAGCTTCAGTGGGGAATGAACGTTCCCAAGGTTGTGAAAGGTGCTTATCTCGTTGTCCTTCGGAGTCGCCTGCTGATTGTTTCCAGGCGCATCATCCACATCCAGATCATAGGCCAGTTCTGTCAATCAAAAGAGAAGGATTTGAAATGCAAGCCTAACCATAGCCTCAGTATAACACTATCCACAGCTCAAGCATGTGTCTGGACTGCTGGAAAGCCTCAGCTTTGATTTCCTTTTTTAGTGGGGAGAAAAAGGCCACTGTGAGATGGGAAAAAGAAGGATATGTGAGGGTGGGGGGCGGGGAGAGGGGAGGCAGTGGAAGGAGCCAGCCAGAAGTGCTCCTTCCAGAGATCATAGCAAGCGGGAGTGTGGAGTGAACAGGCTGCACCCCATTGCCCTTTGGCTGCATACACATTGTAGGGTGCACGCTAGCCCTTTGCAACATCTCCTCCCAGGCAAGGTTTTGCTTGAAGGGCATTTTCAGCAGATCTTATGGGTATCAAAACATAAGATGCCATGTGGGTGACTATACCCTGTCGTGTGTTCTTGTGTGTATGTGTGCTGGTGGGGAGGGGGTGCTGTGGGTTCCCAGTGTACCTTTCTTAGGCCCTGCACCTTATATACATTTCCTTGTCCTGGGAGCTTTCCTTTAATCAGGGTTGAGAATAGGTAGTTTGCTGTTGGAAGTTGTTTTATTTTCCCAAATAATTCTCCTTTTATCTATAAGGTCTTTTCATTTCCCCCTAGAAACAATCCTCGCAAAAAAGCAAAATTGATCAAAGCATAGATTTAAACTGATACCAAGTGAATGGGAGTAAGGAGAGGCTAATGGGCAAGGGCCTTTCATTCTTGGACTGCCTAGCATTTATGATATATGTTCATGATTCTGAAAAAAAATCACGGTGTTATTTAGCTTGTCCTAAAGCAAAGGTGGCCCCAGAAGGCAAATCTAAGGAAGACAGTGGTTTATCAGGAAATTCAAGATGGCTGACCCGTCCCAGGGCTCAATATGTTTCAGATTTGCTTTTCCAGATTTAGAGATCAAATCTACTCTCTTGGCGATTCTAGACTCTGTTGTCAATGTTGCTATTTCAATATCCTGTGAAGGTGATATGATGTGAGCAACTTCACCAGCCAACTGTCTGGTAGCCAAGGGAGCTGGAAAGATCCTTTGGGACACTGAGATGCCCAACAACAGGCACAGAGGAAATGACTGGGATTCTACAGAGGGAAGGAAGGAAGAGGAAGGAAGAGCTTCTCTTACAGGGGATGAAACACTCAATAAGTCACAGGAAAAAAGTGTGGGGACTCAGCTGGTCCAGTACAGAGCAGGGCCCAGGACCAGGGCTCCGCTAAGGCCTGGCACTGGTTGGGGCAGGCAGCAAGGTCAAAGTGATCAAAGCCAGGGAGTCTAATTTCACAGACTAAGATGCCAATTTCCAAAAGGCCTATTGCAATCTATACTGCCACCAGCAATGATGAGAGAACCAATTTACAGCACCTCCATTGAAAAAAGATATTTTTTGTTAATATAAGGCGACATCTCAACGTTTCTTTATTTTGCAGAGATTTGATTACTAGTGCAGATAAACTTTTCCTATGTTTTAGTTTACTAATTATATTTCTCAAGGCATAGTAGTTTATACCTTTTGCCTTTTTAATCTAGTGGGTATTGATATTTTTCCTATTCATTTTAATAATATATATTTTGTTGAACTTTTGCCTATATTTTATACAAATATTTTCTCCATTTTGTTATTAACTATAACTATTTTCATGGCTGTAGAAAGAAATAATGTCCTAATGTTTAAGATATATGAATCTGGTTACATTTTACTCCTTTAAAAGCAGAGAGCTTTTCTTCCTGAGTACTCATAATAATTCAAATCAAATTTTCCAGGAAACCCTCTTACCCAGGGAAAAGCAATAGAGCAGACTATAATCTAGATTCCCTCCCTTCCAAAATAAATACTTACAAACAAAATAAAAGAGAAAAAGAACAAAGAGCAATGCTCTACTTGGAAATCAGACCTCTTTCTTTGAAAGGTGAACTATGCAGGGTGCACAGAGAAGGCCGAGGTCAGCTGTCAGTCGGCAAGGATAGCACAGGCTTAGGTCACGATCGGGTTTCACCAAAGTGGAGAGCACATATGGCTAGATCTGTTGAAAGCCCAGCCTTGGTTCTCACAGCAACTTCTCAACTTAAATGAAGAGGAGTATTTTTAGGGTTGACCTGAATGAGAGCACTCTCAGCATTACTTTCAGATTCCTTTTCTGGATAGTGCCCCTTGCCTGACATCAAGATGAAACAATATCTATTAATGCCACTGCTCAGCTCCTACACTGTTTCTTTTTTCAAATCATCTGCTAACTTTCAACAGTTTTGTTTACTGTAGTAGTTATGGCAAACCCAGAAGTTTTGTTAAATACAGTTGTTTCTAATTTTTTTTTTTTTTTTTTGCCAGTAAAGACCTCTTCTGATTTTGTTTGTTTTTTGTTTTGTTTTGTTTTTTTGGGACAGGGTCTTTCTGTGTTGCCCAGGCTACAGTATAGTGGTGCGATCATGGCTCAATGCAGCCTCGATTTCCAGGGCTCAAGCAATCCTCCCACATTGGCCTCCCAAGTAGCTAGGGCCACAGGCATGTGCCACCCTGTTTGGCTATTATTTGTATTTTAATTTTTATTTTTCTAGAGACAGCGTTTTGCCATGTTGCCCAGGCTGGTCTCAAACTCCTGAGCTCAAGTGATCTGACTACCTCAGCCTCCCAAAATGCTGGAATTACAGGCGTGAGCCACCGCGCCTGGTCTTCTTTTGTTATTTCTATCTCTTCGGCCCTGTATTTTGAAATTATAGTAATGACGCCCAATTACTGAGTGCTCACTGTAGGCCAGGCACTGTGTTAAATTATTTCTGTACATTATTTTATTTAATTTAGCCATCTCCACGATGTTATAAGGTAGGTATTATAATTCCCATTTTACTGGAGAGAAAGCTCAAGCTCAGATTAATTATTTTGCCCATATTTACACAGCTGGTATGGAGGAAAGGAGCTATTTGAGTCCAGGTCTGACTCTAAACCTCAAATGAAGCTATACTGCCTCTTGAAAAATTCTATATACCAAACAAACTACAGTGATTAAGTAATAATGGATTCTTCTTGAAAACAAACTCCATTGGTGAAATACACAGTGCCAAAGAGAACTTCCAAAAAGCGTGAGAGCAAAGTCACTGTTTGCACATAAAATTGAACACATACTTGATTAAGTAGCCTTGTTAAACTTTTTGAAATCCTGAAAAGAGCTCTGGGTTGGGAATGGGAGTTATCATATCAGTTCTATTTCCCTGAAGAAATCAACAATGATGGCCAAAGTCATTAGATACTCCAACCACAAAGGTGGCCAACTATTCTACCTCCAAAAGGCCCCCAGGAATATTCAGAATGCTATCTCCCTGTGTTCCCTAAGCTGTGGCTGCAGGTTTCCTGAGGCTCTTCATTCAGCAGTAGTAAAAGTTTATCACCCAATTCCATAGCCAGGTACATGTGGCTTATAACTGATGGGAATCCCAATAAAGCCACTGTATGCTTGGGCCACCATCATGAAAATTAGAGATAAAGAGAATAGCTCAGCACAGTAAGGAAGCATTATGGAGACAGAGGAAATAGGATTTTTGGTGAAAGATAAATATAGACATTTCTGGACAGGGGAAATGTAATCCAATCTAATTCAACAAACAAAACTAGCCTATGATGTCTCAAGCATCACAGTAGAGGGTTAGAGAAAGACTTACTGTCTGCCTTCATGAACCCCGTCACTGGCAAGGGAAATTGATCAAGAGACAATCCAACTAGCTACATGGCAGAAAGTAGAAAGGGCTCAGTTAAAGGCACAAGCAAAACATCTTGGGGATAGAAGAGAAAGAGATAAAAATTTCAAATAGACATATCTTGGAAGGCTTCTTAAAACAATTGGGATATCCCACTACTGGGTATCTACCCAAAGGAAAAGAAGTCATTCTATGAAAAAGACACATGAACAAGCATGGTTATAGCAGCTCAATTTGCAATTGCAAAGATATGGATCCAGCCTAAGTGCCCATCAACCAACAAGTGGATAAAGAAAATGTGGTATATATACACCATGTAACACTACTCAGCAATAAAAATGAATGAAATAATGTCTTTTGCAGCAACTCGGATGGAGCCGGAGGCCATTATTCTAAGGGAAGTAACTCAGGAATGGAAAACCAAATATTGTATGTTTTCACTTATAAGTGGGAGCTAAGCTATGAGGACGCAAAGGCATAAGAATGATATAACAGACACTGGGGACTCGGGGGAAAGAGCGGGAGTGGGGTGAGGGATAAAAGACTACATATTGGATACAGTATACACTGCTCGGATGATGGGTGCACTAAAATCTGAAAATTCACCACTAAAGAACTCATCTATGTAACCAAACAACACCTGTACCCCAAAAACTATTGAAATAAAAATAAAAAATAAAATTAAGAATAATTGGGACATAATGTACACGATGAAGGATGGACAGAATTATGACAGGGGCTGAATGAATGGTTATTCCAGGCAGAGGGTGCAGCCTGACCCAAATCACCAAGCTCAGAGAATGTCTGTGAGGCATATTCAGAAGCAGCAAGTAGACCCCATAGTAGGAGGAGCCACAGAATGTACATTGTTGTGGTGTGTGTGTGTGTGTGTGTGTGTGTGTGTGTATTGTGGGGGAAGAGGTGGTGGCGATGAAAGGTAAGGCGGAGGGACAAGTAAGAGCCAAATCACGGTGGATTAGGAAAGCTAAAACTATTCTGTGAGCAACAGGGAGCCACTGAAGGTTTTGAAGTAAGCAAACAACACAATCTGACTTGCGTTTTTTAGAAAGATCATTGTTAATACTGTGGAAGACAGCTCTAAGAGGGAGAGACTTGTCAGACATCTTGTGTTGAAATAAACAAGAAGCCTGTGGGAATAGTATCTGGGGATCAGCCAGTAGCAAAGTTAAAAACAAAAAACAAAAAAAACAAAAAAAAAAACCTTACAAAGTGGCTAAATCTACACAAAACCAGAAACTTCTCAGTTTGCTACAAACCAGATATATTATGAGAATCACCACAAACCATTCTCTTTTCAATCATTCATATCTTTATGTTTATCAGTGATTTTCCAGAACATATTTTTGCTGTATTAGGTACATATTATAAAATGCACATAAATTGTTTCTATCTTGATCATCAGTAAGAACCTTTTGGGCCAGCAAGGAGATTTTCATACTAAATCCAAAAATCTGTTTCTATTTGTAATCAGTTTAACTATGCCCAGAGGGTAGACCCAGCATCTGTACTAATTACACACTCAGCCCCTGACTCTCATTTTGCCTTCATGTCCTTTGTGTTGCAGATTAGATAATTATTTTAAAAATAATTGTCAGTCTTAATGTCTGCAATGTTTTGTGTGTTGAAAAGTTTTTCTTCGTTGGGAAAAGCAATAAATGGAGAGCCCTCCATCTTTGGTTATTCAGCATCTCCCAGCAGAGTCCCTAGGAGGCTGGTCTTAAATTCCTGGCCTCAAGTGATCCTGCGCATCCTGGCAGTCTGAAGCCCTGGGTTCCAAGCCTAGTTTAGCTACTGACTTATTATCTCACCTTAGACAAGTCATTTCCTTCTTTTCTGGGCCTCAGTTGCCCCATCTGGTAAATCAAAGTGTTGAACTGGATGACTTCTAAGTTTCCTTCTAGTTTTATTTCTCTTTGATTCCAAGGCTCTTGCAGCCCAGTGAGGGATATAGCCTGCTGCAGGCTGTAATCATTCTTCCACCCCTGACAGGGCCTCCATAAGCAAGCCAGGTCAATCAGTTGCTTCCCTTGGGATGTTTCTCTGGTAATATTCATCAACTACCAAATTCTGAATTCTCTTTTTTTCTTGAGCTGTTTTTTAATCTTGGATGAGAGATCCTGGCAATAAACACATCCATGCTGGATTATTTCTGTTTTGCTTTTAAACTCTGGCATAACAACTTCCATTGAAGCCAGTACACACAGAGCTTTGGGGGAGAAGTTGCTGGACCTGGGGTGCATCAAGCAGGTATGGACAGGCATGCACAGGGGGATCTGGGAGCCAGGAACACAAGCCTTTGGGCCCTTACAAAGCTACTGGAGTCTTGAGCACACAATAGGAAGCAAATGCTCACCCTCTGAGAGCGTGCGCTTCAAGGAGGATGATGCATTGCTATGGGGGCTTCACCCATACCAACAGAAAGACTTCACAGGGCAGCCTGAAAGAAGTGCTGCTATCAAAATGCCAGGAGAGAAAACACTGCTGCTGAGCCAAGCATAGGGGTTTCTTCCTTGCCAAGCTTGCATCAGCAGATGGCTTCAATCTGGCCCTAATATAGCAACAGAGCAATACTGCTATCTCTGTGTTTTGCATTTGCTGTGTACAGTTGGCCTCCAAGACATGAATACGTGAAACCTCAGGACATTGCTTGGCAAACCCCAGAGGCTGAAGCTGGGGGAAATCTCTGGAGAAATCACATTCATTGCAACACTGCTCACTCTGCCGCCTGTTCCCACAAGAGCCACTGGGCTCTGCCATTCGCTGTTGAATCCAAAACAGACCCTGGTTTCCTTGTCCTCCCTTCAGCACAACCCTCTTTCCTGCCACCTCAATACCTCCTCTTTTGTGAACTTTTAGATGTGAAATGACTAGACTTTAAAGCAGAAGAAAATGACTTTGCAAATGACCCTTGGGTCTCCGGGAGTCTAGATTTTCTTCTTCATAGATCAGATAAGGAGGACAAGGAACACTTGAGACCTCTGGTTTTTAATTGGTCTAATGGGACTCCTTTTGGGAATGGGCTCATTTAACAATCTGCCTTTTTTTGAGACAGTCTCGCTCTGTCACCCAGGCTGGAGTGCAGTGGCATGACCTTGGCTCACTGCAACCTCCACCTCCAGAGTCCAAGTGATTCTTGTGCCTCAGCCTCCTGAGTAGCTGGGATTACAAATACACACCACCACTCCAGGATTATTTTTGTATATTTCGTAAAGACAGGGTTTCACGATGTTGTCCAGGCTGGTCTCGAACTCCTGAGCTCAGGTGATCTGCCTGCCTTGGCCTCCCAAAGTGCTTAGATTGCAGGTGTGAGCCACCACCCCCAGCCCACAATCTGCCTTTTTGACAAAAAAATGAGTTGCTAATTTTGCCCACTAAATGACAGTAACACCTGGGAATAATCCAATGGCCTCTCCTAGAAGAGGGTTTGGGCAATGAGATGTCCGCTTCATTTCTTATGGCTCATTCCAGCTTGCAAACATCTTTAGTTACAACAATGGGATGTTGAAAGAATACAATGAATTTTTCCCATTAGCTGAGGCATGGCCTCTCTTATTATAGGCCTCTGTTTCTCAATCTGGAATATGTGTACCTTCAGATTACACTGCAGTGGGTTGTAGGTACATGAAACCATCGCATGCTTCTTCCTAGGGAATTAGGGGGAAAGCACACTTTTTTATACTAAAATATGCAAGGCTAATGATGGAGCAGAAATATATTAGTTGCAAGCTCACTAAAAACTTCATCAGACATTTCCTGTTTAGCAGGTTATGTCTCAAATCCTCAGGAGTGGGGATTCACTCACTCTTCTCTGACATACTGGGGTATTTAGGTAGAAGAATCTTAAAAACACTGTTAGAGGTCGGGCACAATGGCTTACACTTTGTAATCCCAGTATTCTGGAAGGCCAAGGGGGATGGATCACTTTAGCCCAGGAGTTTGAAACCTGCCTTGGCAACATGGTGAAACCTTGTTTCTACAAAAAACAGAAAAGTTAGCTGGGCATGGTGGCATGTGCTTGTAGTTCCAGCTACTTGGGAGGCTGATGTGGGATGATAGCTTGAGTCCAGGAGGCTAAGGCTGCAGTGAGCTGTGATTGTGCCACTGCACTACAGCCTGGGTGATAGAGTAAGACCCTGTCACAAACAAACAAACAAACAAAAAACAACTCCAGCACTGTTAGGCAACTTGGGTCACCTGGGCTTTGTCAACTACCATGCTGGACCTTTTGACTCACAAATTCCTGATGAGTGACTTGATGTGGTCTTTTCTATGGCAACTTCTTTGTTACGAGGGAAACATCATGGTGATTGTCCTTAACTAGGGCTCAGACTGCTTTCTTTTTCTAACACAAATGTTTCCAGGGGGTTTCAACCACCAGCTATGCTTCACTATTATGTGTAGCCATTAAGAAAGAAATAAAAAAGTCATATCGGCCACCACTTACTTACTTACTTACATACTTACCATTTATAGAGATGGGGTCTCACTCTGTTTCCCAGTGCAGTGGCACAATCATGGCTCACAGCAGCCTTGAGCACCTGGGCTCAAGCAATCCTGCCACCTCAGCCTCCCAAGTAGCTGGGACCACAGGTGTGTGTCACCATGCCTGGCTAATATTTTATTTTTATTTTTTGTAGAGACAGGGTCTTGCTCTGTTGCCCAGACTGGTCTTAAACTCCTGGCCTCAAATGAGCCTCCTTCCTCAGCCTCCAAAGTGCTAGGATTACAGGCGTGAGCCACTGTGCCCAGCCTACCATAGTTATTTAGGCACATCATGAGTCAAATCATATTCCCAGGAACAGAACAACCCTATCCTGGAAGCACTGACAGTATGCATGGGTAATGCGGGTGGTGGCTCTCCTCCAGCAGCCCCAGCATTCTCACCACCTTCCCCAGCAGTGTCATGACCACTCCTCTGATGTCTACAGGTCCTTCTTGCCTGAGGCTGCTTAACAGTTCCACAGATATCAAAGCTCATCAAAGCCTTTACTTCCCACAGGAAAGGTTATCTCATTCCCATGGGAAACGATGGTCCTAACAGTCAGTAGTAGAAGAGGAGCTGGGGACAGAGACACTGCACACAACGGCCAGGGAAGAAGATCAAGAGAACTGATGTAGAGAAGGCAAGGGACGGGAAGTACTTTAAAGAGGGGTGGGTTAACACGGTCAAATGATGCGTAGGGGTCAAGAAAAGTAAAGACTGAAAAGAAGCCACTATAGATGTTGAATAGAAGGTTATGGGTGATTTTTGAAAGATGTTTCAGGATCGTTGGGTAAGAAACCAGATATAGCCATGGTGCCTGTATGTAGTCCCAGCTACTTGGGTTGCTGAGGTGGGAGGCCAGGAGTTCAAGACTATAGTGCACTATGATTGCACCTATGAATAGCCACTGTACTCCAGTCTGGGCAACACAGCGAGACTCATCTCTTTAAAAAAGACAGTGAGTACTGAGTTAAGGAGAGAGGGGGAGCTAATGTGGATTCTCTGAGAAGTCTGAGAGTGAGTGAAATGAGGCATTTGCCACCCTGACTGTGCCTGGGGTGCATGGCAGTGCTGTTAGTGCCACAACACCTCACCAGTCTGTACAACCAAGTTTTGTTAGAAGGTGCCTCTAGAATTCCAAAGCAAAATGGCCTTTAAAAATACTATATTCTTGCTGTTGTTGAAACATAAACAACCTGTAACCATATACTCAGATACTTGTATGCCAATGTTCACTGCATTGTATTCATAATAGCCAAAAGGTGGAAAGAATCTAAGTGTCCATCAACAGATGAATGGAGACACAAAATATGGTACATCCATTCATAAATAAATAAATACACAAACAAACAAACAAATGGGGATGTCGATTTCTAAAGACTGACAAACACTGATAGGACTTTAACTACTTCTAATATGTTGGTGGCCCTAAATTCTCCACAAGGTAGTCATTTCTCTAACTTATCTCCTATTGTTGTTAGTTTTTAGTTGCACCAAACACACATTGAAATTAGCCTGCATTCTAGAATAACACAGAAACTTATGCTGGAATTCTTCAATTTGTCCAATTTTCAGCCCTTACAAGTTCTGAGACATTAAGGTTATTATTACTGAAATGTTTCTCACTTTCATTTTCTTTGTGTCATTCCAGGTCAGCCAAAAGAATTATTTTCCATAATGATATGTATACACCTCTTCTACCTAGCTGAAGAACAACTTAATACACACATTAAGAAGGATGTGGAATAGCCAAGATTAAAAAAAAAAAAAAAAAAACTTAAAAAAAACATTATAGTAAGTGAAAGAAGCCAGTCACAAAGTACCACATAGTATATAATTCCATTTATATGAAATGTCCAGCATAAACAAATAGATAGAGAGATAAAGTAGATTAGTGATTGCCAGGGCCTGGGGGTAGGGGAAGGGTGAGTTACAGCTTAAAGGTTACAGAGTTTCTTTTTGGGGTGATGAAATGATTTGGAAATAGTGGTGATGGCTGTACAACATTGTGAATGAAATTAACACCAGTGAATTGTACACTTTAAAATGGTTCAAATGTGAAGAAAGGAGAACCTTGTACACTGTTGGTAGGAATGTAAACAACCACTATGGAGAACAGTTTGGAGGTTCCTCAAAAAACGAAAAATAAAACCACCATATGATCCAGCAATCCTACTGCTAGGTATATACTCGAAAGAAAGGGAATCAGTATATCGAAGAGATATCTGTACTTGCAGGTTTGTTGTAGCACTATTCACAATAGCCCAGATTTGGAAGTAACCTAAGTGTGCACCAATAGATAAATGGATAAAGAAAATGTGGTATGTACACATAGTGGAGTACTATTCAGCTATAAAAAAGAACGAGATCCTATCATTTGCAACAACATGGATGGAATTAGAGGCCATTATGTTAAGTGAAATAAGCCAGGCACAGAAAGACAAATATTGCATGTTCTCACTCATATGTGGGAGCTAAAAAATAGATCTCATGAAGGTAGATTGGTGGTTACCAGAGGCTGGGAAGGGGAGAAGCAGGAGGGATGAAGGAGAAAAAAAAAGAACACAAATGTATTCATTACCACTGAACTGCACACTCAAAATTAATAAAGATGGCAAAATATATATGTATATTTTACTTCAATAAAAAATAAAAATTGGTTAAAATGGCAAAGTTTACATCCTATATATTTTGCCATAATTAAAAGAAAAAAAAATGTACACTAGAAACCAAGAGATAACAGCATCTGAGGATGCTCCCTAGTTCCTAAGGGGAGTGCACCACTACTCTGGCATCTTACCTTGTAGAGGGGTCTGTGTGTGAATATACCTGATACCAAAGCATCCATGCCAAATGGTAAGCTTTCTGTGCTTTGAAAGTCAATTTAAGTTGTCCAAAAGAATGAAGATGAATGGATATTTGAGTGCTACCCTGGAACAGCAGATATAAATAGCTCCTCAATTGGGAATGGGGAAGAGGGTAATTTTCACCAAGGATTTTAATCTGAGGCTGTACTATTATTATTATTATTATTATTTTGAGACAGGGTCTAGCTCTGTTGCCCAGGCTGGAATGCAGTGGCGCGATCACAGCTCACTGCAACCTCTGCCTCCCAGGCTCAAGCCATCCTCCTTCCTCAGCCTATAGGACTAAGATGCACATCACCACACTCGGCTAATTTTTGTATTTTTAGTACAGACATGGTTTCACTATGTTGTCCAGGCTGGTCTTGAACTCCTGAGCTCACGCCATAGGCCTGCCTCAGCCTCCCAAAGTGCTGGGATTACCGGAGTAAGCCATCACACCCAGGCATGAGGCTGCATTTTTTAAAAGACACTTTTACACATTCTCAGGAAACTTACATTTGCTTTTGTAACTCATACAAAGGCTGCTACACTGAAACTGTTAAAAAAAAAAAAAAATGAAAGCATACACTCTGTCCTCATAACATTTAAAAAAATTATTTAGTCATTTAGATTCACAGAGCTCTGTTTGTAATATACATTTCAGGCATGATGCAGCTACAGAGGTATGCATCATTGGGCTTTGAGCACACAGAAGAAAAACACAAAATGTCACTTATTGTAGCCAAATCCAATTGCTGTTGAGGGGTTGTGGGAGTGAGGGAGTGGCCTTGCAGTCCCTCGGAGCCCAAGTATATCAGGGCTTCATCGGTGTATCAGGGCTTTAGATATATTTGGATGGGAAAACCCCAAATCAGGTAACCTTACATTTTTAATCAGCCACGATGGACCTTACAAAAAAAAAAAAATGCAGTCAAAAGAACTAAAACGCATGAAATGTCCTGGCAATGCCCAACAGCCAAGAAAGATACTCATACAACAGCCAAGGGGTCAAAATGGCTCAAGGTCCTGAAAACGCCCTGTCCAGTAATCAACAGCAGGCAGATATCCTTATACATGAAAGATGAACAGCCTCCCTAAGTTATTCCGTTTGAATTTGTTCTTTAAATACTCTCTGAGTATGAAATCTCTCCCTCATTGATATGGTTTGGCTGTGTCCCCACCCAAATCTCATCTTGAATTCCCAAGGGTTGTGGGAAGGACCTGGTAGGAGGTAATTGAATCATGGGGGCAGGTCTTTTCTGTGCTGTTCTCGTGATAATGAATAAGTCTCACGAGATCTGATGGTTTTAAAAATGGGAGTCTCCCTGCACAAGCTCTCTTTTTGCCTGCCGCCATCCACATAAGGTGTGACTTGCTCCTCCTTGCCTTCCACCATTATTGTGAGGCCTCCCCAGCCATATGGAACTGTAAGTCCATTAAGTCTCTTTCTTTTGTAAATTGCCCAGGCTCGGGCATGCATTTATCAGCAGGATAAAAATGGACTAATACACTCGTTATCAATGGGATTTTGAGAATTGAGACTCATTTTCCCTCAATTTACTTGGAAGCACACACTGTCATCCTGGCTCCATCCTCCTCTCTTCCCACCTTTGGACCTGCATGTCAACGAGTGCCCATTCTCACATTCACACAGGTGCCATCTCTTCTGATGCTGTCCATTTCTCCTCTTTCCTTCAGCTTCCCCACCACTGCCACCCAGTCCTCAATGCCTTAGCCACATAAGAGCCATTCCTCTCCAGCAGCCCATTGCCATCCAGGAAGAAAGAATGTTCCATTCTGTGATAGCTGGAACCAGAGAAAACTCTTTTCCTGAAACATATGTTGGAACACATTTCTCTCTTCCTCAAAATCCTTTGATGGCTCCCTACTGTATGTGGGATAGAGTCCTAATTCCTGAGCATGGCATTCATGAGCCTCTCCAGCTCATCTTTTCTTGCTTTCCAGTTTCAACTGCCCATTTATTTCTCCAAGTGCCATATGCTGCAGTCGTACCATCCCATTCACCATTTGCTGAAAATGCCGAGCACTCTGGAGTTCCCATGTCTTTCTTCATGCTATTCCCTTAGCCTTGAATGGCCTCTCTCTCTCTCTTCCTCCCTCCCCGCTCTTTATCTCCCTCTCTCTTCTTCTCCCCTTCTCCCTCTCTTCTGTCTCTCCCTCCATCCTTCCCTCTCTCTTCTGTCTCTCCTTCCCTCTCTCTCTCTTTACCTTCCTCCCTCCCTCTCCCTCCCTCCCAATCCTTCTTTTTCTCCTTCCCTTCCTCTCTCTCTTCCTGTCTTCCCTCCCTCCTTCTCTCTTTCTATCCTTTTCTCTCTCTCCCTCTTTCTCTTTCTCTCCTTCCTCCCCCTCTGTCTCCCACCTACCCTGTCTTTTCTATCCACAATTGTATCTTTCTGTTTGTTTGCTTTGTTTTGTTTTAGACGAAGTTTTGCTCTTGTTGCCCAGGCTGGAGTGCAATGGTGTGATCTCGGCTCACTGCAACCTCTGCGTCCCGGGTTCAAGTGATTCTCCTGCCTCAGCCTCCCAAGTAGCTGGGATTACAGGCATGCACCACCATGCCCAGCTAATTTTGTATTTTTAGTAGAGATGGGGTTTCACCATGTTGGCCAGGCTGGTCTCGAACTCTTGACCTCAGGTGATCCGCCTGCCTGGGCCTCCCAAAGTGCTGGGATTACAGGAGTGAGCCACCACACCCGGCCCCACAATTGTATCTTTCAAGCCTCAAATTACATGATAGCCTCTTCCAGGAAGCCTTCCCTTCTCACTTCAACCCAAATTAATCACTTCTGAGTATTAACTGAATTGAACTTCTATTACAGTACTAATTTCCATCTCCCTCAGAGTAGAGTTAGTAATTTCTCTGTTCCTCTCCTCAACTAGACTGTGCTTCACTGAAGGAAGAAATTCACCTTATTCCCCTCTGTCACTCCCACACAGTGCTTGGCTAACACAAACACCTAAAAACATCAGTCATTCAGTTGACTGACTGAGTGAATGCAGGAATCAATGGCTGCATGAATGAACACACATCCCCAGCCTACTGAGAATGTGCAGGTGAAGGGCTACCTCCTTACAAGACACCCTTCCCAAGGAATTGGTCTCTACTAACTGATGATTTCCTTAGGAGAAGGAGCCACCACTGATCCATGAAGTCAAGAAAAAGGCAGGGCCAATGGTGGGAGGCTCAGGAAGCAAATGGCAGGGTTCAAGCCCTGACCTCTAGATTCCAAGGCATTTCTGAGCAATACCCAGTCCTCATTACCCGCAGCATCAGTTTACCACACTCAATGTGGATGGAATCCACAAAGATTATGTTCTTATTCCCTTTTGCTGCCTGGAACTTGATGCTTTGCTATGTGAGCAGCTGACACATGCCAGCGTTCTGTGTGCCATGCTGGGCAGGAAACAGGGTTTTTGATGAGTAGGTTCTATTCATTTCTTACTTGGAACCTTCATGATCGTGTTCCCATACCTTTGACCCCTGTCCCAGCCTCACAATCTACCCCCCCCCACCCCCACCCTTCACCCTTGGCCACACCCTGCTCTTCCCATCACCACTGATTCTCAAGTGCATGGACTGCTGGTGATTGAAGTTTCAGTGCCTGTCTCTGTGACATCAAAACACAGGCTCGTTAATGAAGTCCCTCGCTTGGCTGTAATAGTACAAAGCAGTAAGACTTCAATCCCTGCAGTCACACATGCCGGCACCCCTTTCCCCCTGCAGAGGGCTGCAGGATGCTTGCCAGGAAAATACAATTATGTGCTGGCACAGGAATAAATGCAATTCCTTAACCTAAAAGTTCTGTTTTCATTCCCCCTCCTTTCCATTTCTCTATTCACTTCTTTTTCTCTTTCCATTGCTCTTTAAACTAATTTCCTGTGTCCAATTATTCCTTTCTCTTCTGTCTAGTCCTTGTTCTAGTAAACATTCTTTCCTGTCTCCATAATGCTCTTTTCCATAGCTGTAGGCTAAGGGCAAAGTTTGAACCCTCTGATAGGTTTTGAATCTTAAAAATGATTTTCTGTTCCTCCCCCACTTTGATTTAAACCTCTAGTCTGGGTTCCACTCCTTTTAGAAGAGACTCCAGTATCTCCTTTAATTTTCCACCAGTTTCCATTCCCTTACTGTTCTCCTCTCAGCACCACTTCTGCCTCTCACCTCAGTTTTCCTCCTGTGCCCCTCTAGCTCCACAGACCTATTTATCTGATACTGCCTGCCTGTCTCCTGCCTCCGGCACCTGCCTGCACCCTTTTTGTCATTCCTCTTCTCTCTTTCCTCATCTTAGATTCTTCTTGCCCCATAGTCATGTCATTTTAGTTAATGCTGGTTCACAGCTTTGTCTTTTCCCTAAGGGGAAAATGATTTGAATTTAAAAGAAATTAAGAACTTTCTAATAACACAATCTGAAAACTGGACTTAAAAGATAACTTTCTAATAATTAGTGCAACCTGGAAATTGCATAGGCTGGCCCTACCCAGTGAGATCTATCTCTGGGAGGCAGTCTATGAGAGTTTGGACAGCCATTAGGTAGAGATATTGGTAAAGGGATGCAAACATGGAATGAGGGGGTGAAGGTAAATAGCTTCTGATGACCCTTGCTAGCCCTAAGAGTCTAAGAGTTCATTCAGGTCTTGAGAGGTCTCATGGCAGGGAAGAAGGGTGAAGGCATAAAGGTTAAAGTGACCTTTGCATTCCTCCCTTTGACACAGACACTGGAGAGAAATCTAAAGAGACTGCTTTGCATCCTTTTCAAAGAAAGGGACCGGCGTCTTTTGGAGAGACCATGACTCACTTAGGGAGGAGGGCTTTAAGTCTGTCAAGGAGTTATTGACCAAGACATAATTGTAGGGAAATAACCACGGATCTGCCTGGAGTGGGGAGAAAAAAACCCACATAATCTATCCAGTTTATTAAACTAGACGTTAATCTCACGAATAGTATGAATACTTATCAAGCAATATGAAATGTGCCTATATGGTAAAGATGGTCATATGAAGACACTGCCTATGGAGAAGATGGAGCAACAAACTCAGCAATCGTTTACATTGAATTTTTCTCTCTCCCAATAGGAAACTAATTCACAGGTAGTAGATATTTTGCTCAATGCAATCACACAATGGCATCACTCAGGATCCAAAGAAATGAAGAGGCATCAGGTGAAGAAAATTCAATTTGGGAACATGATTAGGACATAAGTTGGAAGGAACCAACAGGAAGACAACTGAGGAGAAAAAGCTGGATGATCCTCATACAAATAGCTCTGTGGGCATTAGAACAAAGCAAGAAAATGCAAAAGGAGGCCAGGAAAAGGAAAAAGATGCTAAGTGGCTCAAACTCACGGCTATAAAGATGTGAAAGGGAAAAAGGAAAATTCTACTACAAAGAGTGGCAGCCAGATCACTAAGCAGGACTATAATAAGCAGCAGGAAGATATTGAACCAAAATAAAAAGAAGATGCAATTGGCAAGAAACGAACACTTTAATTAAGTAGGGTCATTGGCAGCCCTGGTTCCTTACAACTAAGAAGGGGCAGAAGTTTTCCATTTTGTTTTTACCTAACTATAGAATACATCGCATGTGCCCATTAACCAAGACAAATACATCATGTGATTGGCCAAGTCAAATTAAGAAGGAAAATGGCTGAGAAGGACAGGCATCATAGAAGTGTCAGAAAATGAATGATGGGATTTCAGTATGAAATCTCTTATTGTAGGGCCAATAAGGAATCCATGTTTAAACACATTAAAATGCAATCAACAACAACAACCAAAACAGGTATAAATTGAGGCTTTATAACCTGGCATCCTACTTTTTTCTGGAAATATAAATTTCAGAAAAAATAAAAAATGATAAAAATAAGTAAAACAACTAATCTGCAATTATCCAAAGGAGGACAGGACATAGGGTGATAGTACCAGCTTGGTGAAAACAAATCAAACAATAAGCTAAATATTGATATTGCAACATAGGGGTGTCAAGGTGTAGCATCAGTAATCTCATAGACTCCCTGTCATTTTATTTCACAGGACTTTTCCCAAACCATTTAGGGAGAGATTAGACTAGAAGTGCCCCTTGGAATAATAGCTTGCCCTAAATTAACTTTTAATGGATTCCTTTTTTCCATTTATATTTTTGACAACTTTATTAAGGCATAATTTAAAACAAAATTCATAAAATTCACCCATTTCAAGTATATTTCAAGCACAGAATTCAATAATATTTTAATTTACTGAGGTGTGCAACTATCACTATAATCCAATTTTAGGTCATTTTCATTAGCCCAATAAGATCCCTCATGCCAGTTTACAGTTAATTCCTCAATGGATTCTTTTCAGGGTGTCCATCCTGAGCTCTCTACAGCATTCAAAACTACAGACTATTCTCTCTCTCTCTCCCTCTTTTTTTTTTTTTTTTTTTTGAGATGGAGTCTTACTCTGTCGCCAGACTGGAGTGCACTGGCGCAATCTCAGCTCACTGCAACCTCCACCTCCCAGGTTCAAGTGATTCTCCTGCCTCAGGCCCCTGAGTAGCTGGGACTACAGGTGCACACTACCATGCCCAGCTACTTTTTGTATTTTTAGTAGAGACAGGGTTTCACCATGTTGGCCAGGATGGTCTTGATCTCTTGACCTCGTGATCCGCCCCCCTTGGCCTCCCAAAGTGCTGGGATTACAGGTGTGAGCCACTGTACCTGGTCTTTTATTTTTTTTTGAGATGGGGTCTCACTCTGCTGCCCAGGCTGGAGTGCAGTGATGCAATTAGGGCTCACTGCAGCTGTTAGATACAGTGAGTTCTAGATTTCTCATCAAAGAATCAGTATGTCAGTATGTTCAGTTCTTTGTCCTGCATTTTAAAGTTTAACTTCCTTGTAGTTTCAGTAAACAACCTTTTCAACCAGTTTTAATCAGTAGTTCACATCTGTTTCCCTCGTCACCTGCTCTGTCCTGACTCACCATGGCCACCTGCTTTGACCTGAGTCACCCCTGGTTACCTGCTCTGACCTAAGACACGTTTAGTTACCTGTTTCTAACCGTCCTTCCCACCAAACTACTCATCCCGCTGCTCTGGCTCATACCTCTGCTCTCTTTAAAATAGCCAATTGGAATTAGCTTAGACTGTGTGGTCCAACCCTAGCCAATAGGGGAACGACACAGCAGTAGGGGTTACCTGTGTCAGGAATAAGAACCCCTTCCCCTCCCTTGTTCAGGTGTGCTCTTGCCATTACTCCATTCGTGAGTTGCACCCTTCTATAGAAGTAAAAATTGCCTTGCTGAGAAAATTAAATTTATGTTCGAGTGCTATTTCTTTGTGGCACTGAGGAACAAGCATTTTGTTTCTAACATAGTCTTGACCTCCTGGGCACAAATGATTCTCCTGCCTCAGCCTCTGGGGTAGCTGTATCTACAGGGACATGCCACTACACCCAGGTATTTTTTTTCATTTTTTGAGGAAGAGTCTTACTCTATCACCCAGGTGGAGTGCAGTGATGCAAACATAGCTCACTGCAGCCTTGAATACCTGTGCTCAAGCAATCCTCCCACCTCAGCTTCCAAGTAGCTGGAACTATGGGCGCATGCCACCTGGTCAGGCTGGCCACTCCCTGTCTTGAAACCTGGTGTTCCTCTTACACCACTTCCTTCTGGATCCTCCTCTTACTTCTCTGATCATTCTCAGATTCCTTTGCAGTCTCTTTTGCCTCTGCTCATTTCTTTTTTTTTTTTTTTTTTTGGCGTTAAGGAGCGGAGAGTTTAATAGGCAAGAAAGAAGGGAGAACAAAGACGGAAGAAGCTCCCCTGTACACAGAAAGAGAGAGGAGTACTCCAAAGCCGAGAGAGGAGACCCATCGCCTCTGCTCATTTCTTAAAGATGGGTGTTCTCTCATCTCTTCCCTGGCCTTCCACTCTTCTCATTTTACAAGTCTTCCTAAATGCTCTCATCCAAGTCTCCGATTCTGTTTATCGCCGAGGATTTCCAAATCCATCTCTAGCTCAGACATCTTTCTGAAGATCTAACTGCCCACTGGCCATTGCTACTTGGATGTCTCTCAGGCATTTCAGACTCAACATGCCACTGAAGGGTGGGTGTGGTGGCTCACGCCTGTAATCCCAGCACTTTGGGAGGCCAAGGTGGGCGGATCCCTTGAGGCCAGAAGTTCGAGACCAGCCTGGCCAACATGGTAAAACCCTGTCTCTAATAAAAATACAAAAATTAGTCAGATGTGGTGGCATGCACCTGTAGTCCCAGCTACTTGGGAGGCTGAGGCAGGAGAATTGCTTGAACCTGAGAGGCAGAGGCTACCGTGAGCCGAGATTGTGCCACTGCACTCCAGCCTGGGTGACAGGGTGAGACTCCATCTCAAAAAAAAAAAAAAAAAAGCCACTGAAATGATGAATGCAGCAATGCAGCATTTCTATTCCCTTAACTGCCCCTCCTCCCAGGTTCCCCTTTTTCAGTAAATGCTTCTACTGTTGCCCAATCCAGAAACCTGCCAGCCACCCCCAGATTCCGCCTCCTTTTTCATCCTCCAGTTCTAATTAACTACCCCATCCTGTAAATTCTGTTTCCTTGATATTTTGTGAACTCTTATTTCAATTACCATTGTTTGCTACTGCTTAGATTATGTTCTTATAATCTCTGATCTGGACTATTGTGACAGCCCCCCTGTTTATCCTCCCTGAACTCTTGATAGAGTTCTTTTATTTTGTTAATTTTAAAACTACTCAACATGTGAATACATTCTTGAAGCTAAAGATTCAAACAATGCCTAAGTATATAGAGTAACAAAAGAAAGCCCCCTTTCACCTCCCCCTCCTAGCACTATCCAAGAGTACTGGTAAGTGTATTTTCCATGAGTATGCATACATAGGCTCAGACTGTAATGTAATGTGTTAGAAATCTCTGCCTGTTCATACATGTGGAACTACCTCTTTCTTTCTCATTACTGCAAGGAATTTCATAGTATTAATATAACACAATTAACATTTTCCCACTGATGGGCATTTAGGTTGTTTCTCATTTCTCCCTGTGTAAACAATGCTGTAGTGAACATCCTAGAACATACCACTTTTGGGTACATGGTGATTCCTACATGCCAAGGTCCTGCCACGTAGGAATGGAGGCTATATAGGGGACAAGTTATAAGATAGAAGGTGGTACAGATTGGTTGGAGAAAAATATTTTGTGAGAAGGGAGACTTTTTTCTTTCCTTAAAAATGATGTCAAAAAGATTATGTAGAGGAGGTTATCAAGGAAATATGACATTAAAGATTTTTTTGAAATATCATCTTATAATGCTATTACCCTAATGCAACTGCTATTAAAAAATATTAATTTGAAACAAACAGCATTTTCAACATCTGATGAATCTGGCTGGGCACAACACTGTAGAAGATGACCTGGGAGTCACAGTGACTCACCACAGAATATGACTTGGCAATAGAGTGCTTTCATTAAAAAACAAAAACAAAACAAAACAAAAAAACAGCATGACACGAGGCTACATCAGTTAGATTATGGAGCAAATCCTAGTACTTGAGCTACCACTACTATGGTCCTTGGTTGAATCCATTTACAATATTTCATTTTTATTTTCACAGTTTTAAGGTGTTGAGAATACCTCTTGGAGAAAATAACCCAAATGATTTAAGAGGGTGGAGAATACATATTTTGAGGAAGTGCTAAAGGAAATATAATTGTCTGGTGACCTTGGATTCACTTCCCAAAGTGGTGACATTTTGGACCGGAGACCCACTTGACCGACAGTTTTTAATGGCAGCAGTAAGTTCATTGCTCAGCCTGCAGATCCACAACTGCATAAGAAGCAGGCAACAATATAAAGAGAAAATCAAAATGAGCAAACTGTAATTAGGTATGCAATGTCACCAGAGAACGCAATTTACTAAAGGGATTACCATGATTAAAGATGCATTCCCCTTAAATAAAGAATTTTTTTTTTTCTCAATTGATTTGTCCCAAGTGGTTGTCCCTATGCCATGCAGAATTCCAGTCAGACAGCAATTTCTGGCTGTCTTTTTAATTTCTTTGCCAAGAGATTAGAGAAAGTAAGTCGAGCCTCTCAAGTCACTGTAATTTCCTCACAAATGGAAGAAATATTTACAGAGGGCTATGGAGACAGATTATAGCTTAGGTCACCCATTGGAGAAATGTGAAGCCCCCTTTTGACTAACAACAAGGTAAGTAATCTGCAAATCTTCTTTTTTTCCTCAGTATGAAGCCTAAGACCAAGTTTAGGAGGCTCCCTTTTCAATTTGGGCTTTTTTTTTTTTTTGGTCTCACTTTTCTCATGCCTTGGTCAGGCAGCATTTAGAGGGTGCAGGGCCCTGAGAACAGATTCAGACAGCATCCTTCGCCTTCCAGGCTCTCCCACCTACCTTCTTTATCTCACTACTTTTTCTTTTCCTTTCTCTATAGCTTCTTTCTCTAAAATCTCTTCTAGCCCTTACAATTTGCTTTTTGGAGTATCTTTTTGGGGAAAGATAGAGTTGAAAATGTATCAAATTCTGGATGCTGATCTTTGTCACCATTACCTGAGGCCTGATGAAAACAGTTTGGTTTAAATGTGTCATTGGCCAGGTATGGTGGCTCATACCTGTAATCCCAGCACTTTGGGAGGCCGAGGTGGGTGGATCACGAGGTCAAGAGTTCAAGACCAGCCTGGCCAAGATGGTGAAACCCTATTTGTACCAAAAATACAAAAATT
>NW_012122709.1:272606-290148 GCF_000951035.1 Colobus angolensis palliatus
AGATCCGGCCACTGCACTCCAGCCTGGGTGACAGAACAAGACTCCGTCTCAAAAAAAAACAAAAATTAGCCAGGCCTGGTGGCAGGGCCTGCAGTCCCAGCTACTCGGGAGGTTGAGGCAGGAGAATCACTTGAACCTGGGAGGTGGAGGTTGCAGTGAGCCAAAGATCACACCACTGCACTCCAGCCTGGGCGACAGAGCAAGACTCTGTCTCAAAAAATAAATAAACAAATAAATAAATAAAAATGTGTCATCATGAATAAGCCCTTAAAGTGGATGAGTGCTGGGTGTGGCAGCCACAGGTGAAAGGAAAGGTTTATATTGAGTATGTTTAGTATAATGTAATTAATTCATTAATTTATGCAACCTACCTACCTTCCTTCCTTCCTTCCTTCCTTCCTTTCTTTTTATTTTTTTCTTTTGAGACAAAGTCTCACTCTGTCACCCAGGCTGGAGTGCAGTGGTGCGATCTCAGCTCATTGCAACCTCCACCTCACAGGTGTGAGCCACCATGCCCGACCAATTTATGTAACATTTCTTGAGTGCTGAGAACATTTATGGATGTTCGAGGAACCAGTGGGCCAGGCATTGGGGACAGGAGAACTCATGGAGCCTGCCCTCAAGGGGCTCTCCATCTAGCAGGAGACTGACACATGGCATAGGTGTTAGGAGGGGCAGCGATGAACATAAATTGGGTACCTGTTGTTTGCTAGACACTGTGCCAGGTGCCATAGTGGGTATGGAGTTGAGGAAAACTCAGTCTTGTCCTCAAGGAACTCTCTATCTTGTGGGGAAGATGGGGCAAGTACCAAAACCCCCTGTAGGCCAAGGTAGAATGTGATGAGTGCCACAAGAGAGGCATGAACAGAGTGCCATGGGGATTCTGAGCAGGGGCAGAGCCTGTGGAGTGTTCTGAGAAGAGAAACCTGGGGAGCTGATCCACAGACCTTTCCTGCTGTGTCTATAAGCAGAGAGGACTTGATTATTTAGTATCAAACTTGTATAATACTAAATACTTGTGCTCACTTCTCAAATGAGATAAGATATGTAAATATTATTTGTAAACTTTAACGTGCTCTTCAAGCGTAAGATGTTATTTTTTATTTGAGAAAGCCATTAACATTTCTGGAGAAACACTGCTCTGGAACCTAAGAAAATCTCTCATGCGTTTTCACATAATCTACCCTCCCACCCTTTGATGTCCTTCCTTTCTCTCTGTCTGTGTCTCTGCTTCTCTCTCTCTCTCTCTCTCTCTCTCTCTCTCTCTCTCTAATCTTTATTGTTTGATGAGCCAAAGTATTCAGGGAAGGATCTGTGCTTTGGTCTTAGTTACTGACGGACAGGAATCCCAGGTCAATAACCCAGGGCTGGATGTTCGGAAGGCGTGGATTGCAGGCAGTGTCCTGTCACCCAAGGTTCGCTGTCAACTCACTCGGGGTGATTTCCAATAGACCACCTCGCTCATATTTTGTGTATCAGAGCATAGGCACGGTGGGGTGCAGCTGCTCTTCAAATGAAACCCTAAACCCTTTCAAACACTCAGCAATCTTTCTACTTTCTCAGCTCGTGAGGCTCTGAAGATTTCCCTGTGTACATTTTTCCAGCATGATGTGAGATGCCAGTTATTCAAGAGAGACTTAGGACAATGCCTTTAAAAAGGAGTTCCCTCTCCCCATGGAGATTTTGCCATTAACTGTTTGTAAGTGCAAATGTATTCCTACTATAAAAAGTCCATATTGTGGCCGGGCACGGTGGCTCACGCCTGTAATCCCAAGACTTTGGGAGGCTGAAGCGAGCAGATCACCTGAGGTCAGGAGATCGAGACAAACTTGGCCAACATGGCAAAACCCCATCTGTACTAAAAATACAAAAATTAGCTGGGCATGATGGCGCATGCCTGTGGTCCCAGTTACTTGGGAGGCTAGGGCAGAAGAATTGCTTAAACTGGGGAGGTGGAGATTGCAGTGAGCTGAGATCGTGCCACTGCACTCCAACCTGGGTGACAGAGTGAGACTCCGTCTCAAAAAAAAAAAAAAAAGGCCCTATTTCTTCATTCCACATTCTTCATTCAACATATATTGAAACATCACATTGTACTCCACAAATACATACAATTATTATTTGCCAATTAAAAATAAAATTTCAAAAATCTTGGATGGGTTTCTTTGCCTGTCCCAATTATTGAAATGAATACAATTAAAAGCCAGACAGATAATCGAAGAGGTCAGATGCAATGAGGTAAGGGAGTGACATCCTCTGTCTCATATTCTCTCGCATTCCTGCTTAAAGAAAGAAAAGCAAAAGGCCTGTCTTACTGAGGAAGAAAAGACACATACCTCTTTTCAAAGCGTTTCTGACAGAGAGAGAGGTGCTACCGTACTGCCCATCAGCAACCTCCAACTTGCTTCACTACCTTCCCCCTCCATCACTTATTTTAAAATACCAACTCACCTTAGCTGAGAAGCACATTGGTACTGTAGTGATGGGAAGGTTTTATCCAAAAGATTGGTAAACAGAAGCTATCAGCTTGAATTACTGAAATTAGCAAGGCTAATGCAATGTCACTATTCAAAACAGTGCCAATTTAGAATTTCTTAATGGCCTCAGGAGAGGGAGTCTTTATACATCCTACAATCTCTCTTCATTCTTACCTAAATTCCTTCTCATAGATGTTGTGAATGGCCTGTTTTGTAGCCAACACAAACTTTGTCCACTAAAATAATGTAAGGAACTCAGAATGAAAAGAGATTAGCTGTTCCTGGCTCCTGTTATTTTAAAGCAGAAATAACTTTGGCTTTTACTGGTTCATAGACAAAGCTTGAAATGCAAAGCATGCCCAACTCCATATTCAGCATGAAAAGGACCTTAAAATATGCCCAAGTGCAAGTAATGGACTTATTAAAGGGAAGAAAAGAGGCACTTTTCACACACTCCGAAGCTCTTTAGTCCTGTCATATCAGTAATCTTGCTTAAGAATTTCATCCTATTTACATTTTTTCTCCTTTTAAATATCCTCAGGATTCATATGGCATCAAATATCGAAGCTTGTAGGACATTAATTTCTTCATGTTAATTATGAGGAAGGCACGTGAAGTGCACAAGTGATAGAATTTGGAGCACTTGCAATGATGTCAATAGGAATTTAAAAATCAGTTCTGTAGTTTTAATTGAACACCTGATAATTTATCTACACAGATATTTTATGACGCAAACTTCAAGTATCTTCTTTGGACAATTTCTGGCATTGTTCCAGAATGAATGCATTTTCCATTAGGAAATTTAGTTTATATCCAATGACAAAAGCATGAACTGCACCATTTGGGTGATTATGAAAACATTTATAAAATCAAAATAACATAGAAGGCTTTCAAGCCACAGTACGTAAAGGACACAGTTCTAAAATATGTGCATGCACAGACATGCAGGCATTCTGTTTTAACTTTGAGAGAATTTTTAAAAGTGAAAATAGTGCCTGAAAAATGTTTGGGTACCTTGGAATATTTATGTGAAATCAAAAAGGCAAAGGAGTCACGAGCAGTTTTCCAAGCAGCATTAAAGTAAGGAGGCAGTCTGGTCCAGTTCCCCTTAGAGGTATTAGGTTCTCATCCAGATTTTCCTGATTTTTCCCAAAATGAAGAATAAATGACCTGGCTGGGCACAGTGGCACATAACTGTAATCCCAGCACTTTGGGAGGCTGAGAAAGGTGGATCGTTGGAACTCAGGAGTTTGAGACCAGCCTGGCCAACACAGTGAGACCCTGTCTGTAGCAAAAGTACAAAAATTAGCCAGGCACAGTAGTGGGCGCCTGTAATCCCAGGTACTCAGGTGGCTGAGGCACAAGAATTGCTTAAACCCAGGAAGTAGAGGTTGTAGTGAGCCAAGATCGTGCCACCGCACTCCAGCCTGGGCGAAAGAGTGATAATTGGTGTCAAAAGAAAAAAAAAAGAATAAATGACTTAATGTCTGCACCTCAGTCTCCATCTGCGATATAGTTAATATAGTAAAGTAGGACTTAGATGAAATTTGCTATAGGCAGGTCCATTCTGAGTAGACACTAGTCTGTTTCCACAGGAGTCGTTAGAAATGGGGATCACCACCATAGAACCATTATGGGAGTGTTAGGATCTGGAGGGACCACATGATTGAGTAGCTCAGGTCAACTACTAGCCATGTGACCATAGTCCTTCAAATCCGAGCTTTTGTTGCTAATCTGCAAAATAGGGACAATATCACTGCCTTCACAGGATGGTAGAAGAAATTATATTAGATATTATATATGTACCAGTTTGTGGACCAAAGAGAGGGAAATGGTCAGGAACAGGGAGAGATAAAAAGGACAACTGAACTATGTTGTTGTCCCTGAAGAGGGGTAGGGAAGTATTCTGCATGGCTGGGTTTGGATGTATTTAAAATAATACGTTTAGGAACCAATAAATGAAGCTGGGGTACATGATACCAAAACACTTGAGGGGGGGAAAAAAAAAGCAAGCTGGCTATCCAATGCTATGAATTGAATACAGAAGAGCTGAATTTTGTTTGTTTTAGAGAAGGGATCTCCCTCTGTCACCTAGGCTGGAGTGTAGTGGCATTGATCATGGCTCACTGACACCTCAAACTCCTGGGCTCAGGCGATCTTCCTGAGTAGCTGGGACTAGGCCTTAGAGTTGTTTTGTTGAATTCAACTTTCTATTTTAGAGAGGCAGTTCAACTGATTTGTGTCAAGATAGTTATACTGAGCTTTAATATACATAGTTGTACTTAGCGATAAAAACATTAGAAACAATCAAATTTATACATTTTGCTCAAAAGAGAAAATAAAAGATGATTATAGGTAATAGCTAAATCTAAAGATATGAAATATTTTCTTGTATTAAGTTCCAGCAACTATTTTTCAATGCCAGATCCTAGATTTTCAGATATAAATCAAATTGTTGCTCCTCATAGCTTTATTACTGATGAAGAACAAGGCAGCACATGGAGCATTTCTGAGATAACAAAGTTCCAATACTTGCTTTTTCAGACTACTTGGCTCCTCATTTTCTGAAAAGGTTTCCCCAAATTTTAATCCTCCATAACCAGGACCCCAGTCCCAGGTATTAATGAATGTTTTCTTTAACCAAGCTCAGCCCTACTTCCCATTTCCAGTTGTGAGAAGGGGTGGGGCCCTAGCCAACTATTTCACAAGGCTGTATTTCCCACTCCCAGCCTTCATCTAGAAGTATTTTGGAAAGAGTGTGCTGGAGAGCTTAGGCCAACTCCAGATTATGAAATCATAACCAAGCAGGGGAGTTAGGGAACTGAAAGGGGTCCTAGGATCAAGTACGGGATTCAGACACAAACTAGAGTGATATGCCACTGTTAGTTTGGTCTGGGCCTATTTACCAGTCTTTAGCTCTGCCACCAGCCCATTGGTCTTTTAGGAGAGAGGAGAGATGGATGCACAGAAGTGATATGGATCTGTACTCACCAAGAGATATGATAGCATTGTTATGCTTCTATCTAGGACACAAATTGAGAATCAGGACAAGTGTGTTTTTGTTCCCCTCTTGATGTCATTTTCATTATAGTCCTTCCATATCTTCAGAAGAGATTTGTTGACTTCATGCTTTCTTATAGCTGATCAGGGCAACCTTCTTGGGCTAGCAGTGTTCTGACAGTACCCAGTCCTCCCAACATGTTCCTTTCCCTCATCAAAATGTGAGGTTTGAACCCCATTTCTGCATGGCCCTGTGCTTTGTTTAAATGACAATGGGTGGTCATGAGCAAGTCAGAGACTCTCATCCCCTTCTAGTGATGCACCCTGTGTACACACACTCTAGGAGTATGAAACAGATCAGTGAGGGAAGTGGATGGTGTGGTGGTAAAAGTTTTAGATTTGGAACCAGTAAACACAGCCATCAACTCTGGCTCTACTGCACACCAATTTTGATTTGGGGTAAGTTATTTAACTTCTCTGGGCCATAGTTTCCTCACCTATAAAACAAAATTGCTGTGAGGATATGTGAAAGCATTAGCATGGTGTCTGGCACACAGTAGGTGCTGATTAAGTGTAAGCATCCCATGAAAAGGTGAACAGGGATGGAAAATTCCTGACCTCCATCGGCCCTCATGATATAAAATGACTTCCAAAATCTAATGTACTTTAATTGTGCATGCCAATGGACCAAACCTACAGAAACTTTAACTCTTATATAGATTTTAATCTCTCTAAAGTAACAATTTACAAATTCTTCTTTCTCTCAAGGATTTTTCTGGCACAATCAATACAAATATGCTAGTAATAAAAATCACAAGAAGAATGAAGATGAACAATCAATAGATTCACTACGAAAATATCAGGCAGATGCTCTTCTTTCAACTGGTTCAAAGTTGCTAAGTCTTCAGGCTGGTGTCTCCTTTTTAAACAAATATGTTGCTGCAGATGGTTTATATCCTTTCCATTAAACTGTGGGATTTCACATGTATGGGAGGTGCTAGGCAAAGATGCAGAAACTGTCGCATCTTTAATACCCTAGCATAGTACAGTCTGGCTTTTTCAACGCCCACTGCCCCATCCCTGCTCAACAGCTGCTCTCTCCTGACCCCCGCAATAGCCCAGAAGGAATGAATAAAATCATACCTTGGGAGCAGTTGTCGCATCTCTGCTCAAAAGCCACCAATGCCTCACGACTGTTCACAGAATTCAGCCCAGACTCTTTGGTTCTTCTGTGTCTTCCTTTCCCCTACAGAGCAGGTGCTGTATATATAGCCTCTTTATTCTCACTGTGCCTAACACTGTGCTAGGCATGAAGGAGATGCTCAGTAAATATCTGTGAGTTGAGCTGAAATAACTGGCTGCATTGAATTCTCTCTCTCTCTCTCTCTCTCATCACCTCCTCTTCACTCCTTGTGCCTTCCCAAGTTAATGGTGATGAAAAGTTTCCTGTGCCATAAACAAGAGCACTTTTACTATATGCATGCAACTAACTAAGGAGGACCTTGGGAAACTTTGAAGGTCCTCATGAACAATGGTTAAAGGGCTCATCCCCAAAGTACTTTTGTAACTGTGGAACCCTTAACAGAGTTATGCTTTTTGGTACAACTGGGCTACGAAATAATTGGAAGAAGGAAAAAGAATTCCTGGGATGCCACAGCGCAGAATAGGGAGAGTCTGAGGAAGAGACAGATGTCAATTCAAATCCAAGCTCTACCCCTTGCCAGCAGTAAGACTTCACTTCTTTAAGCCCTAATTTTAACATCTCCAAAGTTGTCAAAATTACCTCCCCAACAAAGTTGCCAAGAGAATTAAATGACAGTGTTTATGTAAAGTTCTGCAGATAAGGCTTGGTATTTAATGGGACCTCAATAAGTATTTGTTGATCAAATTGGAAGTGTGACTTTAGTTTTTCTAAATAAAGCAGTCAGGTCCATGACCAGATTGGCCATGGGACTTCCTTTTAAGCACAATAGAGCTTTACACGTAGAACCTGTCAGGTTCCAACATGACATCACCATAATGTACACTGCTGGCCCATTAGATACCTCCAAAGACCGCCATATGTTTGGATGATATTGCCTATTCCAGCAAGATGGCTAGACCATTTGTCTAGAGAACAGGAGCCAGGGGAGGGAATGATGGATTCAGACATGCAGCTCCGGAAATGTCATCTACTTCCACACTCCAGTAGGGTGGTCCTCCTCTGGAGAGGACATGTAAGGCCTGACCTATACTGCAGGCACTTCTGTTCATAGCATGAGGCACTAGGGCTTGTTTGACTTTTCTTTTCTTTTCTTTTTTTTAAATGAAAGCTCTACTCACATGGTGGTGATAGAGAAGTCAAATGTACTGGCATTAATATTTGCTCTTCCACCCTTCCAAAATCTTTAGCTGTACTGTTACCAAGCCTGAAAAATCTACCAAGATCACACAGAGTATCACATTGAACATAACATACATGTATACTTGCAGGTGTACTATGTAAATAAAATACTCACCAATTGGTTTGAATTGGGGAAGGTGAGCAGAATCCAGGATAAAGTATGGCCCCAGGTATCTTCCTCTTACAGACAGGACCTCACCCCCTCAGCTTCACCCTACTTTTCATCACCAGATACACAGAGCCCAAGGAGGCTAATACTAATGAGCCCTGTCATTTAGCTCAAGCCTGGCTTCTAGGCTAGAGAAAGAGATTTGTTCAAAGTGATGAACAATTAACAAAAACAAAAGCCTTAACATCTGTCCAGACATCAACAGATCTCAAGTAGATAGGGAAGATTAAATAAAAATTTAAAAGGAATCTTTCCCTTTCCCTCTACCAGCTTCCAAACTGTATTGACCCTCAAGCAGGAATTGCCATAAGAGTCAGAAGGCAGAGGAAAGGCTGATGAGTATTTCTCCAATGTTCCTCCTACACTGATACCAGTGCTCTAAAAGCTCTAAAAAAGGCATTCTCATAGACAAGTACTTTCCATTCATTCAAATACTTACAGGGTGCCTCCTGAGTAACAGACCATGGGTTGAATGCTGAGTTTCCCAGGTGAGCCCTGTCTTGCTCCCATCCTAGGGTGCTCAAGGTTAAGAAAGATGTATATCTAACTATGACATAGTGTTGCATATCCAATCTGTCTCACCCACTAGGCCCTTACCATGGCTCTAAGAAAACAGCAACAACAACACAGACTAATGCCCCACATGTTTTCAAATTATGGCTAAACTTCTGAGTGTGGTCAAATCACACCCCATGAGCAGCATCCTCTGGTTCTGATAGAATGGTAAAGAGCTGTATATTTTGCCTGTGAAGGACAAAACTCATATCCCCCTTGGCAGTGAAATCAATGGCCTGTGGCAGAGCCCTGTTAGTAGGCTGTTTTTCTTCCATTTGAGTTCCCTGATCCAGGTTTGAATTTATCCTTGCCTTAGCTCCTGAAAATGTGGTCAAAACCTATTGACCAGTCCCTCTTGGCACTCAAGACATTTTTTCTTTACCCTAGGAGTATTTTTCTTAAGGAAATATAGAAACGCCGTTTGATTGAAAGTCAACTTGGAATTCAATATACTCCATGTGTCTGCCAAAAAGAGAATGGAGAAAGGCCCAAATCCAACAAATAAAAACTAAGGCCCACTTATAACACATGCTTTCCTCTTGACTTTACCAGAGGGGCAGTTTAGGAGAAAACAAAGAATTTCTCATTTATATACACATAAAACATTTGATGATCTTTTGAATGTACCAAAATCTTTATGAAACCTTTCAAAGACACTTTGAAAAAAGAGAAAGTCATATTTTGGCCAAGGATGAACAAACAAACTACCAGACTACCTGAACTTGGCTGAAAACTTAACAATGCAAAATTCTGAATGGATTCAGTCCTCAGCAAAGGATGAGCTCCAGACTCTACAAAGGAGAGCAAAATCCTCAGGGAATAATCAGAGAGTTGGAATGAAGCACCAAGCACAAAATTTGCATTGCTTGACCTGACTCTTAATTTAGAAACAGAGAAGGACAGCTCCATTTTGTAGGCTGACAAGGGAGCCATGGGAAGGCAACTGACAGACACAAAAGATCACCTCCTAAATAGCTGGAAAACACTTCGCACATCTCCACCATATTCCCATTATTAAATGGGTACCTATTTACTCCACGAACATTCACATAGTACCACCCTGGGCCAGGTGCAATGCTAAGTGCTGAAAGTACAAAGTTGAACAAGATGTGGTCCCTGTCCTAAAGGACAGCTATAATTGAGAGCTGTATAGGTTCTTAGCATACCTAATCTCATTTAATTCCTACAAGAATCCTATGAGACAGGTATCATTGTCTCCATTTTACAAATTTAAGGTCTCAGATTCGGAGAAGAATTTTGCCCAAAGTCACACAATTCATAAGTGGCTATGCTGTTATCTATTGTGTTACAGTGTCTCAACAAGGTACAGAGAAAGAGAGGAAGTTTAGAGGAGAGAGTAATCGCCTCTGGATTAGGTAGAAGTGTTTTAGGATCAGAAAAGACATTAGGGAGGAAGAAGCATTTAAATTGAGGCTGGAAAGCATGGGTAGGATTTGGATATGTAGAGACTGAAAGGAGAAGTAAGTGGAAGGAGAGGCAAAAGTATTCTAGATAGAAAAAAAATGGTATATATGGAGGCACAGAGGCATGGAAAAATGGAAAATGCTCAGGAAATAGTTCAGCTGGACTATGTGAAAAGAAGCAAGAGATTAGACTAAAGGCCGGGCAAGGTGGCTTACACCTGCAATCCTAGCACTTTGAGAGGTGCACGCGGGTGGACTGCTTGAGCCCGGGAGTTCAAGACCAGCCTGGGCAACATGGCAAAACCCTGTATCTACAAAAAATGAAAACCTTAGCACAGGCGTGGTGGCGATGCCTGTAGTCCCAGCTACTTGGTGGGGCTGAAGCAAGAGGATCACTTGAACCCAGGAGGTTGAGGCTGCAGTGAACCATGATCACGCCACTGCACGCCAGTCTGGGGGACAAAGTGAGACACTGTCAGGTATCAGTTATACCTGATATAAATGATGAGTTGATGGGTGCTGACGAGTTGATGGGTGCAGCACACCAACATGGCACATGTATACATATGTAACAAACCTGCACATTGTACACATGTACCCTAGAACTTAAAGTATAATTTAAAAATAAAAAATAAAAAAATAAAATTTCCAGACCCTAACTCTAAAAAAAAAAAACAAACAAACAAAGATTAGACAGAAAAGGCAGATAAGGATGAACCTGAAGGGGGCCATGAATATGTGAATCAAAAATGAAGAAGTGAATAAACAAGCATAAAGCAGTTGCACACTGCAGATGAGCTTTCCACTTTGAAACCACAATCCTTTAGAAGCTGCTGTGTCCCTGCCCTCTTTTTGTCTCCAGCCAAATGCCAGGAAGATTTCAAGACCAACTATAGGATACTGAGGGCAAGGGGTGGGTCTGTGTGTGACTGATTTGGAAACCATGGTTCCATTTCCTGGAAGCTGGGGACAAGAGCTGCCTTTCCTTAGAGGAAGTCCACTGCTGTGAACCCTGTTTATCATTACTGTCCCTGAGAGCTTTAACTGAAGTAAAGACACAACTTCAATTAAAACAGCCCTGAAGCATCATTCCATAAATTCTTCTCTAACCAGACAGGCTTTATATTTTTCTGAGCAAAACTTACATTTGGAAATTAAATGTTGTATTTTAAATCACCCTATAATGGATGGATGTTGGTATCTGTTTTACAGTTAAAAGTGAGACACATGTGGCCACAGGCACCTGTCCATGTAGTGTCCCTATAAATACAAAACGTAAGCTCTTAAGAGCAATTTCCATCTTGCATAATGAGTATCAGCAGATGGAAGTTATTTCTAGATTACACAAATTTTGGTTATGCTAGAAACATCAGCCTTAATACATTTATATAGAAAAAGAATGGTTTTCTGTTTGTTTTTGTTTTTTGAGACAGAGTTTTATTCTTGTTGCCCAGGCTGGAGTGCAATGGCGCGATCTTGGCTCACGGTAACCTCCGCCTCTCAGGTTCAAGGGAGTCTCCTGCCTCGGCCTCCCGAGCAGCTGAGATTACAGACATGTGCCATCATGCCCGCCTAATTTTGTATTTTTAGCAGAGACAGGGTATCTCTATGTTGGTCAGGCTGGTCTCAAAGTCCCAACCTCAGGTGATCTGCCTGCCTCGGCCTCCCAAAGTGCTGGGATTACAGGCGTGAGCCACTGTGCCCAGCAGAAAAAGAATGTTTTAAAACAGAGGTATTAACAAATATGAGATGAAATGGGCCCATCTGTGGACAACTCATTCTAAGTTGAACAAAATAATTCCATGAAAGGCATCCATTCTTTAACCTCCCAGCAGAATTAGACCCCTTTGAGTCTGAGCTTCCTTCTTTTCTCAGCATGAGATCCACTGCCTTCACTAGCTTGATTTACTGAAGTAGAATTAGATACACAGTCTAGGTCCAAGAGCCTGGTCTTTGGCCCCATGACCAAATGCTTAAAGTGATTCACCATTCCATGTTAGTTGTCGGCCATCTTTATATTGTTATAGCCAGTGTACCCAATTTTATTACTCAGAGACAGGATATTCTGTGGTTGGATTTTAAGAGTGCTCATATAAGCACTCAAAACAAATCTCACAGGAGAAATGGTTCTCCTGTGTTTCAATCTTAAACCTACCTACTGTGAAAGTCTGTGATTTTATTATCACATAGCTTTATAAACTTATACATATGTGTATGGCATAAGTATCATGAGAATTTAGAAGCATAAAAAGAGATCAAAATTTTTCTTTTTGTCTTTAAACTCACATCTTGGTTGATCATAATATTTTTATTTCTTTGATGTTTATTTGTATTACCTTATAAATCTACAAGTGAGAATGGTTTCTCTGACAAAAGGCAATATTGAACACCATTTAAAATAGGAAATTAGTTCCAGAACGTATTTTTTGAGGCATGGCTAGCTTTCAAAAATGGCATAAATGATACCAACATACAGTTAAGCATCACATTTACTTCAGCCAACTATTCACACTCAGCCATTGTGTTCTGTGCATTTAGGTTGGCTACTTTTTTTGGGGTGTCCTGACCCAATTAGCCATTTCTAATTAGAAAATTAGCCATTTTCTAATACCTAATTTGATTAGGTTACCAAAGAGGCCTAGAACACTAGTCAAATGGGCTTTTTGTATTTAATATATCCAGTCCCTATGGCTTCAGTGACAGTCTAACAAACCACCCTGTTCTGATATTTAAATGCCCCTCATCTGTGCTGGCTTACATCAGTGACCTGAGCTTGGGAGGGGTGGCAGAAAGACTAAAAACTATAGGTCACTTCAGATAAGCCACAAGATAAAAAATCTCCTTGTGGATAATTAAGTGCTGCCTCTATGGTTCTAAAGGGCAGAGGAATTGGAATGTCAAAAGGAGGACTTTCTGTAGTTCTGTTTTTAATCCTGAGACCTGAATGGTGATTATGAATCACATGTTCTTTTCTGAAGGACATGGAGGGATTACTGACTGAATCTTGTTTTAAAATATGAAGTATAAGCTGAAGAAGTACTTTACTATAGCTTCATATTAATCCTGTAGATAAAATTAACTGGTTTACAGCAGAATACACATTCTTCTCAAGTGCACATGGAACATTCCCCAATATAGACCTTAAACTAAGCCATAAAACAAGCCTCAATAAATTAAAAATGATGGAAATCATGTCAAGTCTATTCTTCAATCACAATGGAGTGAAATTAGACATCAATAAAGAAAACTATTTGAGAAATTCACTAATATGTGGAAATTACAGAATATAATCCTACATAAATTTCAGTCAAAGAAGAAAACACAAGGAAAATTAGAAAACACTCTGATATAAGTGAAAATGAACATACAACAGACCAAGGCTTTTGGAATGCAGGGAAGTGGTCCTCAGAGGAAAATTTATGGCTATGATCACCTACATTAAACAAGAAGGAAGATTTCAAATCAATAACTCAAGCAAACTAAACCTAAAACAACCAGAAGGAAGAAAATAATAAGGATTAGAGGTAAAGATAATAAAATAGAGAACAGAAAAACAGCAGGGAAAATCAACAAAACCAAAAGTTTGTTATTTGAAAAGATCTACAAAATTGACCAACCTATAGCAAGACTGCATAAGAAAAAAATGAAATTACAAGAAGACCTAAATTACTAAAAGCAGAGATAAAAAAGGGACATTACAACTGACTGTAAAGAAATAAAGAAGGATTATAAGGGAATATTATAAATAACTGTAAACCAAAAATTAGATAACCTGGATGAAATAGACAAATTTCCTAGAATTACATAAACTACCAAAACTGACTTAAGAAGAAATAGAAAATCTGAATATACAAAGCCCAGGCCCAGATGGCTTCAGTCCATCAAATGCTGAAAGAAGAATCAACAACAATCATTCACAACTCTTCCTGAAATAGAAGAGGACGCAATACTTTTTACTTATTTGATGGGGCCAGCATTACTGTGATACCAAAGCTAGGCAGAGATAGCACAAGAAGAGAAAACTACAGACCAATATATGTTATAAATATAAACACAAATGTTCTCAACAAAACATGAACAAAGCAAATCCAGCAACAGGTTGAAAAGATTATACCATGACCAAGTAGGATTTATCCCAGGAATGCAAGGTTGGTTTAATATACAAAATGTGAACAATGTGATATACCATATTAATAGAATAAAGAAAAAAAAACCCTACATGATTATCTTGATAGAAACAGAAATAGCAATTGGCAAAATTCAGCATCTTTTCATGGTGAAAACACTTAACAAACTAGAAATAGAAGGAAACTCCCTCAGCCCAATAGAGCATCTATAAAAACTCCAGAGCTATTAATAATTTACTTAAGAGTGAGTGAATGAAAGCATTCCCTTTAAGATCATGAGCAAGACAAAGATATCAGTTCTTGCCTCTTCTGTTCAACATGGTACTGAAGGTTCTAGCCAGTGTAAGCAGGCCAGCAAAACAAATCAAAGGCATCCAGATTGGAAAGGAAGACGTAGAACTGTCTTTATTTGAAGACAACATGATCCTGCATGTAAAAAATCCTAAAGAAATCACAAAGTCTATTAGAACTAATAAATTAATCCATCAAGGTAGTAGGATAGAAGACTAATATACAAAAATCAATTGTATTTCTATGGACTTGCAATAAACTATCTGAAAATTAAATTAGGAAAGTGATTCCATTTACAATAGTATCAAAAAGAACAAAATACATAGGAATAAGTTTAACAAAAAAGTAGAAAACCTATACTCTGATTAATACAAAAACATTGTTAAAGGAAATTAAACAAGAACTAAATAAATGTTGATGGAAATGTGTTTTGTTCCCACTTTTTGGCTATGATAAATAAGGCTGCTTGTTTTGTTCCTACTCTTTGCTTCCACTTTCTGGCTATAAACAAGTAGCCTTATTTATAACAGCCAAAAAGTGGGAACAAAACACATTTCCATCAACTGATGAATAGTTAAGTAAAATAACACAGCCATACAATGGAATATCATTAAGCAAAAACCCACAGTGAACTACTGATACATATTTCAACATGGGTGAATCTTGAAAATGTTATGCTAAGTGAAAGAAGTCACAAAGACTACATATAGAATGATTCCATTTATATGAAATTTCAAGAATAGGCAAATCCAAAGAGACAGAAAGTAGATTAGTGCTTATCTAGAGTTGGGGGTGGGGTGGTTAGGAGGGTTGGAGAGTGATGGCTAAGGGGTAAAAGGTTTTTCTGAAGGTGATGAACGTGTTCTAAAATTGATTGTACACTGCACAATTCTGTGAGTGTACTAAAAACCACTGAATTCTACATTTAAAAATGGTTGAATTGTATGGTCATGTGAATTATATCCCAATGAAGCTGTTGAGAAAAAAAGAGAGAGAGAGAGAGAGAGACCAGTTCACCAATCCACATTTAAAATGATATTTTATAGAAAGCCATATTAATATAAGTAACATTCTGTATAAAGGGGAGATTATAAATTCTCATTGGCCACATGATATTGACCAAAGATAACGACTGGTTCAAAGTTATTTCAGTCATTGTGGTTATTTCCTACTAGACATCTTTATGAACAAAATTATATTTTTCAGCTAAGGTTGTAGGTTTTTCAAACTGATATCTTCTTTATGGAACATCTCCAATCTTTGTCTTGCCAGCAAGGCTGACTGTGAATTATGTGATTATGTCTGGGCCTAAGGAGCAGAGGAGTATTTAACTAGATCAGATCTGTTTATATTTTTACAAAAGTTTCAGAAGACCAAATGAATTTAGTCATATTGCATCCCACACACTCCATCTGCATTCTTATCTTTACTGTCTTTGCTGGAAGAATGAAATGTAATGAGGCTTAAGGGTTGGCCAGTGGAGCACAATGGCATGGTTAAAATGAACAGCTTGGGACCCTTTCTGCTGCATGCTGGTCACTACTCTTTAGTTGACCTCAACACTGGCTGAAGCACTTCCTGTGGGTCTCAGCTGGGTGCCGACTAAAGGCTTACAAGGCATAGACAGGCGTACCAAGAAGCAGCAGAAAGGGAGGTGGCAGAGCAGAGGCTAGTATTAATAATTTCATGGCCTTTGGAGCCAAAAAGGCGTGGGTTTGAATTTTGGCTGGACCATTTATTAGTTGTGTGACCTTAAATCATTTAATTAATCTCTCTGAGCTTTATTTCCCTTATCTATAAAATGGGAGTTATATTACCAATGTTTCATAGGGCCTTGTAGAGATTAACTGAGGTAATACTCACTTAGACCAACGTCAGCACAGAGAAAACAATTAGCAGTCAGTGCTATTATGTTTCTGACTGTTATTATTATTATTATTTTAATCAGCAATAATCATGCTGTGGATAAACCTCATTGGCTACAATACTGCTACTATGTGAAGATTATTATTGCAACCAGAATGAGATTCACTCCAACATTCATTTTGACTTCCCATAACATGCAATTCTCTAACATACCAAAGACCTACTAAAAGCCAGGCTTCCTCATGAGTATGCATTTTCAAATTTAGGGATAAACGGAAGGGATACTGAATAATTCTAAATGTGTTATTTTAGCTGGGGCATTGGACCCAAGAACAGCACATAGGGCCTCTAGCCTGGCTGCTTGCTGAGTCTCTCAGTACCGAGATTATGCAAGTTTCCAAAGCTACCTTCAGAATAAGCTGTCCAAACCAACTGCTGCCCAGCAAATGATAGTCTAGGATGTACTGAGGCCGGATGGTCATGGGGCACAAGAATGTACTGTGGATCAATAATTATAGCTCTCAAGTACAGCACAGAGGAGTAGACCTAGATCTCCCAAACACATAATAGTGACTTACTTGAATACCACATGCTCTTCAATCTCTCCTTTTTGGGTCCAGGCTCAGGTACCCTGAAGAACTATGATTCATGGGAGAGATATGGGGAAATGTATATAAAGAGAGGGAGAAAGATCTTCTGGGAATCCAGACTAGTCCCACCCAACTGAGTGGAGCAATGCACTTTCAGCTCCTCTCTATAGCACTTAACCCTAAAAGGCTACAGAGGTGCAGAACTCTTTTTGCTCAGGCTATTCTGATTCTGAGCATCAACTCCATGGAAAAAGTCAGAGGCTATTTACTATCACAAGAGGATTGTTGTCATCATCATCAACAAATACTTTTCAGCTATGTGTGCTGGGTCATGCAGCATGGTGGAGAGGGAAATGAATTTGACATCAGAAAGATCTGAGCTCCAATCCTAGCTCTGTTTTTTTCTTTTTTCCTGAGACGGAGTCTCGCTCTGTCACTTAGGCTGGAGTACAGTGGTGCAATATCGGCTTACAGCAACCTCCTCCTCCTGGGTTCAAGCGATTCTCGTGCCTCATCCTCCTGAGTAGCTGGGATTACAGGTGTGTGCTACCACACTTAATTTTTTTTTTTTTTGAGACGGAATCTTGCTCTGTCGCCCAGGCTGGAGTGCAGTGGCCGGATCTCAGCTCACTGCAAGCTCCGCCTCCTGGGTTTACACCA
>NW_012122709.1:290838-291429 GCF_000951035.1 Colobus angolensis palliatus
CGCCCAGCCTACCACACTTAATTTTTGTATTTTTAGCAGAGACAGGGTTTCATCATGTTGGCCAGGCTGGTCTCGAGCTCCTGACCTCAAGGGATCCACCCGCCTCAGCCTCCCAAAGTGCTGAAATCACAGGCATGAGCCACTGTGTTCAGCCCAATCCTAGCTCTTAATATCAATTGACTTTGGGCAAGTTATTTAATTTAACTCTCTGAACCTCATTTTTCTCCTAAGAGCTAATATTAAAGTCTACCTTACAGGGTTGTATTGAAGATTGATCAGATGATGAATTTCAAAGTTATTAGTAAATAACAATCTGCTAGTTGGTTATTGTTATTGTTATGTATAGAATGATAGAGATAAGGGTTTCAGAAAAGAACGAGATGTTATGGATAGCTGAAGTCATCAAGAATACGTTTTGTGGGGGGGGACGGAGCAAGATGGCTGAATAGGAACAGCTCCAGTCTCCAACTCCCAGCACGAGCGACACAGAAGACCGAATTTCTGCATTTTCAACTGAGGTACTGGGGTCATCTCACTAGGGAGTGCCGGACAATCGGTGCTGGTCAGCTGCTGCAGCCTGACCAGCGAGAG
>NW_012122709.1:298899-344842 GCF_000951035.1 Colobus angolensis palliatus
GAGTTGATGGGTGCAGCACACCAACATGGCACAAATATACATATGTAACAAACCTGCACATTATGCACATGTACCCTAGAACTTAAAGTATAATAAAAATAAAAAAAATAAAAAAAAAAAGAATACGTTTTGTGTAGGAGGGTCTTGAATTACTGGCAGGCTTCAGGACAGAAGAACTGAAGACATCACAAGCAGATGTAATGGCCTGAGTTGGGGTAAAGACGTGTTTATGGGAATGACATGTTCAGGCAAAAATTGCATATTTCTAGTTTATTTATAGCTGTTCCAGAGGACACTATGGAATCATTAGCAAATCCATGATCTCACGATCTGAGTTCAGGATTAACAGCAAATATGGCGGACAGGTCTGAAAACCTCAGCTTTTCAGTCCTCAGTTCACCTTGACTCTAATGTTGAGCTACATGTTCAGGCCATGGGGCATGGACATTCATCCCTTCCTGGCTAAAGTACCTTGACTCTTGGTAGTGCTCACACTGCAATACTGACACAGCCCAGATAGCAAGAGTCAGACATGAAGCTAAGATGAAAATGGCAACACGTCTATTAGTCATTGAAATACCCTGTTCCTTAAAGTAATTAAGGAATTTAAGGAATTCCTTAAATTTTATTTTAAGGAAATAGCCTGTTCCTTAAAGTAATTAAGCTTTTTATTTTAAGTAATTAAGCTTTATATTAAGGAAATAGCCTGTTCCTTAAAGTAATTAAGCTCCTGTAACACTCAAACACAGCACGAGAAAGTGCTTTGCAAAGTGCAAAGTTATTAAACAAATTGCATAAATATATACATTTACATACATATACGTACCCATATATGTATACAGTGTAATTATTAAAACAAGAAAGGGTTAATTATTAGAAAAAAACAGCACAATTTAATGTGATGTATTCTCTTAAAATTCAATACCCTTCCTAACCTTGCCCTTTTAATATTCAGGGTGGAGTGGGTGGAAGTGTTTTTATTATAGCATTCGTCAAATGAGGTGCTCTGGGGGAGTCTGGGCAACTAGCCACCCCTCAAACTATTTTAATTTTAAGAATGCTGGATGTAGTTTATATTTGAAGATTCATTTGGAAATCATTTAGGTCATCATTTGGACAGGCTTGTTTTAATTCGTATTCCTACTGATGTTTGCCCCTGTGAGTAGAACAGATGTGGTAAGGGCAGGAAGGATTTATACACATCTAAGTGGGCCTCTTCCAAGAATGATAAATCCTTTGGTTTCCAAAACATTAAAGATGAACTGATAAACCCTAGCATGGGTGCCTAGCGAACTGGCTGGCTCTATCCATATTCCTCCAAATGACTCAAGTGTGGGTTTTCAGCTTTTCTCATTCTAACATTCTCCCTTAGTGCCCTTGATTGTGTTAGCTCTTCAGTATTCTGTGTATCTTCTTCTTCTACAAAACAAATAATAATGGTACCCATGCCACAGGGTTACTGGGAGGATATAATGAGTTTATACACATAAAATGCTTAAAACCATGCCTGGCACATAGTAAGCACTCAAAAAATATGAGCTATTATTATTGTGCCAACCCTATCATTACCTCCTCCATGCTTTCTCTCTGAATGGCACTGGCATCTGCCCATTTGCCCAAGGTGGAAACAATGACCTCATCCTTGACAACTCTTTCTCCCTCACTCTGCCACATCTAAATAGACGGGTCTTGCTGATTCTTCTTCTTAAATCTGCATCTTCATCTACTCCCCCAGAAAGAGATTTCCAAAATGCAATTCTGATCATGTCAGCCTTCTCCCTTCACTTGCACTCACTTGCCCCCTCAAACTCCCAGCATGCTTACAACCTTTCTTTGGCCGGGCATGGTGGCTCATGCCTGCAATTCCAGCACTTTGGGAGACTGAGGTGGGTGGATTGCTTGAGCCCAGGAGTTTAAGCCTGGGCAACATGGCAAAATCTCATCTCTACAAATAAAAAAAATTAACCAGGCATGGTGGCACATGCCTGTAGTCCCAGGTACTTAGGAGGCTGAGGTGAGAGAATTGTTTGAGCACCAGAGTTTGAGGCTGAAGTGAGCCATGATTGTGCCACTGCACTCCAGCCTGGGTGACAGAGGGAGACCCTGTCTCAAAACAAAAAACAAAACAAAACAAAACACCAAACCAAACCAAAGGTTTGAAGGCAGTAAACCAGAGTGCTGCTTTCAGGCCTTCAATCTTTTGGTGATGTTTTCCTGTAGTGCTATGTTCAGAAGGATTAGGATGTCACATCTGGGCTCAGTGGAGTGGGGTGCTATGATTATGAATGTCTGCTATGGAGAGGGATGGGGGTTGGGGAAGCTAATGGCCCATATGTTGTGAATGTATAGACCCTGCTACAGGATCAAGACCAAGCTCCTTAACAAGGCAGAGAAGGCCCTCATGATGGGACCCCTAACAAATCTTCCAGCCTCGCCTCTTGCTTCTCTACTCTAGTCACACCAAAGTACATGTCATTTTCAGAACCACCGTGCTCTTTCTCATCTCCAAGTCATTGCTCATACTATCCCGCCAGCCTGCAATTTTCTTCCCTTTCCACCTGACCCCTACACATTGTTTCAGACTCAGCTCAGTTTCTAACCACCCAAGACTGGGTGTGAAGCTTTACCTTTGTGTTTCCACAACTCCCTGTACATACTGCAATCAGTGCTTTAACCGCTTTACATTACAATGATCCAGTTAGGTGTCTGTGCCCTTCCCATTGCCCACCACCCCCAAAGATCTCCAACTACACTAGGAACTTTTATGGGCAGGTACTTTGCTTATTCATTTTTGTATGGCCAGGGCCATGCAACAAACACTTATTGAGCACCAATTAGGTCCCAGGCACTAGGAATTACCTGACCATCATGTTGGTAAATGCTTGAAGCGTATTAATGGAGCACTCTGCCTAGGGCTAGGTGTCACTGAGGAAGGAGATGTATCTGAACTGAGTTTTTTATTTTAATTTTAATTTTTTTTTTTTTTGAGACATTCTCACCCTGTCGTCCAGGCTGGCTGGAGTGCAGTGGCACGATCATAGCTCACTGCAGCCTTAACCTCCTGAGTTCAAGCGATCCTCTCACCATGACCTCTGGAGTAGCTGGGACTACAGGTTCCCACCATCACACCCAGTTAATTTTTTGTAGAGACAGGGTTTCACCATGTTGCCCAGGCTGGTCTCAAACTCCTGGGCTCAAGTGATCCTTCCACCTTGGCCTCCCACAGTGCTGGGATTACAGAAGTAAGCCACCATGCCCAGCCTGAACTGAGTTTTAAAGGTACAAAAGGGGAAACAACTATGGGCTAACAGGACAGCATGTGCAGAATATTAACAGCCACTATTTATGGGAACCTACCAAGGCATGGGCACTGGGCTAACTGCTTTATGTATATTACAGATACAAGACTTTACAAAGGCCTGGCAGTCCTGAAGGAACAGAATAGCAAGTTTGGCAACAGTGAAAACTTTAAGGTAGTTGGAGCATAGGATGGAGTAGGGGTTAGAGAGAGAAAAGATTGGAGACGTAGGTTGGGGCCAGATTAGGAAAGACTGAGCTAAGGGATTTGGTTTCACTATTCCTCATTCATGCCTAGAATTTAGGGACAGCAAGGAGAATGCCCTTATGACTCCAAGCTGGCTATTGGTGAGAAGACTACAACCTCTCCTTGAAGGAAGGCAGACTAACTTTCATTCCTTAAGTTGAACATGTTTCTAAACCCCTTGGAGGCACTGACCTTCAGCTGCTTTAGGCTAAAGTACAACTTGTGTACTTAGGTTTAGAAAGCCCTAGAGCTGAAAGAAATGTGCATTATTTCCACAGATACCGCCCAAATCATTATTGTTTTTCTCCCAAAGCATCCATCTTCTTTGTTCCAACTATCATTCCATATGAAGTGGTGTGTGGGGAGAAGGAAAGCTAGAAGAAGAAAAACTAAATGGAGAGACATTCATGGCTCCACACTCTAAAAATGCCTGAATCAAAAAGATATCAGTGCAGAAAGGTGCTATCTCTGCATGTGGACTAAAAATGATAAAGAATTTATGAACCCACAGGCATGAAATCCCTGGGTTCCTTTTCATTATCAATTTAGTCTTCTAGTGCTGTGTGTCACAGACAGGTTCTGACATCTGCAGAAGCAGAGCACAGATGTTCTTACTGAACTGCTGCATATTTGTATAGAAAATCTCCAGTGATCCGACCACATTTTGGGAGAATCTCATTTCTTAGTCCTCTAGCAGTTGGTACTGTATGTGAGTATGAGTAATATGTTGCCTCCCTGTACAAACAAGAAAGAAATGTTGAACAGGAGAGTGGGAGTGTGTTCCAAATTTAGCTTTCTTCCCAACCTCTGCCCATATGGTCGGTGGTTCAAAAAATGATTACCGAGCCAACAAAATGTAACCTGATATTAGGAGTTCCACTTGAACTCTATGAAACCAAGGTTAATACTGGCACACGGTATACATTTGTCTTAATGCCATCTTCTACAGTGAGGCTGAACTCTAAAAGTGGTCCTCACCTGGGTGCTCCAGTGAACTGACCTGCAAGAATACTATCCAGGTTTGGGATGGGACTGATGAGATTTCCATTGGTTAGCAGAGAAATTTCAGAGGGAGCTCCCGAACCTCAACAGGGAATAAGAAGTTTTGAGGAAAAAAGTTTATGGATCTTACAGATTCAAGTTAAGAAAGTTTCCAAGTTTGGGATTCCTAGAAGTCAGTATCACTGAAAATGAGGGGCTCTTTATTTTGCCAGCATAACTTTGGGAGACAGAAATTTTCTCTCACTCATGGTGGCAAGAGCTATTGATTTAAGCTTAGAACCTTTAAGGATAAACGAAGGAAAATAAATCCTCTAAATGTCTTGTCTTACCCAGGGGTAAGCTGGTAAATATTTAACAACTGGCTCTCAAAAAAGGAAGTATGCATGTCAGGTTATTTTTAATGTTATTGGAATAAAGGATGTGCAGCATCTTACAATTTACAGATAAAAACATAAAATGCTCTTCATTACAAATTTTATTTAGCCAATTAGTTCTCACAGAATGCTTTCATTGACTTTTGTTCAGGCTCTTGCAACTGGAGTCAAACTAGGGTTGTGACTGATGAGCACGTGTAGTTCCTACAAGAATACTGGTTGATATATTGGAATACACCAAGAGGCAACACAAAAGTGAAATAACACTATTATTATTAGTGCTCCAGCTCCAATGGAGTCAGAACTTCACTCCATCAGTGATAGGAGCAACTTCTTTACTGAATTGGATAATAGTTTTCAAATACTGGAAGAATATTTCTTCAATTTTTTTTGTGCCATTCACAATGTAATGGCTACAGAGACAACATGATTTTAAGTTTATTTTGTGCTATTAACATTTTCTCCTATCACTTTCTTAAGTCTAGAGTCTAGACAATCAACAAAATAATAAATCAAGCCCTGATTTGTAGCTTCTTCCTGATTTCTGTGGTGTAAATATTTCTATCCTGGCCAGCTTCAAGCTACCAATGTGACCACACTGAGTACAGAATTGCAAGAGTATGTATTATTTCCACCACACATACACACACAATAGACATATAACCTCAAGAGTAGAGATAATTAAAAATGCAATAAAATAATTAGGACGTGATGAGTCTTCAGTTTTTTTTTTGTTTAATAGAATTTATTTCATTATAAATTTATACAATTTAATTTTTAGTAATGGCCATGTTTAACAACTGGCTCACAGGAATTCTGAAAATTTAACAATTGGTTCTTGTGAACCAGTGCAAGCCAGTTCTAGTACACCACTTCCCTCACTCCTTTTAGACTGCTTTTGAGTGTTTCCCACCATGAGATCCAAGGTGAGGAGGAATACAAGGCAGAGACACACAGAGCAGGCTACATCTCCCTACTCAATGTGTGGGCTACTGCTCTGCTATTTATTGCTAATCTGCAAGAAGATAAGTACAGACATTGAAAGTAAGCACTTTGAAACTTTTATAGCAATTTGACAGAGATTTTTAGGTCTGTTGAATCTCATAATTAAAAAGTATGGCTTGTATTTTATAGGGTTTTTTTCTTTGGTCATTTTATCTTTCTGGTAATTTAGTTTTATTATTTTCTACAAAGATATTGGTCCACGACAGAATTGGGAGGAACGAAAAAAACAAACAACCAAACAAACCCTGGGCCCTTCGTCATAGATAACTTGAGATGCACTGGTCTATTTTGTGTGGGCAGAATCAGAAGGGAGAGAGTGGTACAGGGGATGAGTGTGAACCGGACAACCTTGATATTGACAATACAGCCATCAGCACTAACTGCTTGTAGCCAGGGGAAGGGGTCTCTCCCAGGTTTGCTTTTCTAACATGGGGCAGGACGGCCACAAGCCTGGAAATAATTGGGGAGAAATGAGAACTAGATTCTTATAGTGGCAAAACAAATCTGGAGGCTGTGAATGACAGAAGACATTCAGAAGAATTGCTCCCTGGAAAAGTCTCTGCCATTAGTAAGGATCTGTTTTCTTAGGAAAATAGTTACAGAAAATCATAATTGGTGACATATGCTCATAGATGGACAACCACAGAGATTCTTTTCTCCACTCCTCTTTCTTTCCCCCAGCCTGAAAAATGGCCTCAGTGGTTTGCTCCACCATATTGATTCTCTTTTGTTCTATTTACATGTTTACGTCATAAAATTTTAGCCCCTCAGAGCTATTCAGGACCCTGGAAGTCAAAAGTCCATCATGATGTACGTATCTGTCCACTCTCTGACACCTGAGTCCCACCCAGCCAATATTTCTTATTCTTTTTTTTGTTGTTTTGTTTTGAGATGCAGTCTCACTCTGTTGCCCAGGCTGGAGTGAAGTGGTGCGATCTCAGCTCACTGCAACCTCCACCTCCTGGGTTCAAGCAATTCTCCCACCTCAGCCTCCTGAGCAGCTGGGATTACAGGTGTGCGCCACCATGGCTGGCTAATTTTTGTATTTTTAGTAGAGACAGGATGTTGCCATGTTAGCTAGGTTGGTCTCGAATTCCTGGCCTCAAGTGATCTGCCTGCCTCGGCCTCCCAAAGTGCTGGGATTACACGCGTGAGCCACTGCACTTGGCCTGATATGCTTATTTATTCTCTAGTCAAATACTTTCAAAGTCAGGAAGCTGATTGTTTCTCACAGCAATCCATTCAATTGAGGAATAGCTCAAAGAAATAGTTCATCTTTCTGTTAGCCAAAATATGTCTCCTTGTAAATGTCATGCATTGGCTCCAGATCTACTCTCCTCTTCCATATGCAAGACCTCTTACCATTAGAAGACAACATTCATATCTTCCTAATTCTTCTCTCATGTAGACTGAACACTGTTACTTCTTTTCACCATCCTCCCACTGTCCCTGTGTGCAGAATCTTTCCCATCTGTCTCTCTCTTTTCAGGATGCACAGGAGGCTACAAACACCCTATGTTTCACATGCTGTGCCTTCCCCCACTCAGCTGAGTCCTTACTCCTGTGTTGACTGGAACAGGGATCTCAGATTTCTTTGCTCACAAATACGGCTGCTAAAAGTTGAGGACACTTTGAGGAAGCTAGTTTAAGATGCAGTGAAGGTGAAGCACACTGTTGCCCTATCGAATATGGGACCAAAGGAAGCAAATGTGAAAAGTAAACATTACACATCCATAACTGAATATTTACGAAATATGTACGAAGTGAGAGTCACTGAACAGCATGGAGGGAAGGAGAATAGGTGATTGAGAACTGTGAAGTGTATACACAGGATGAAAAATACTTGCTTTCAACCCTCCGAGGAGTTCACTGTTAATTGGAGAAACCACTCTCCTCTGAAGCTCATCCTGAAGGTGCTCGTGAGATTTCCTCCTGCTCTAACCTAGACTGTCCTCGGATACCTGAATTTGTAGAATAGCCTCTACTCCATTTTTGTTTTTTCTTTTTAAAACAGATTCTCACTCTGTCACCCAGGCTGAAGTGCAGTGGCTAGATCTCGGCTCACTGCAACCTCCACCTCCCAAGTTCAAGCGATTCTCATGCCTCACCCTCCTGAGTAGCTGGGATGACAGGTGCTCACCACCATGCCTGGTTATTTTTGGGTTTTTGGTAGAGACGGGGTTTCACCATGTTGCTCAGGCTGATCTCGAACTCCTAGGCTCAAGCAATCCATCTACCCTGGCCTCCCAAACTGCTGGGATTACAGGTGTGAGCCACTGTGCCTGGCTTCTACTCCATTTTTATTTACTTGGTAATTATATTACTGCTTCAGTCCACCAATGAGCTACAAAGTAAAAGATTCTGTCTGTGCTGGTGCTCGTGTTCTCACCTTAAAAGCTTATTTACCATCAGACATTCACATTAGAATTGTAAAAAACAAAAACAAAAACAGACTAAAAGGCACTTTTTAAAAAACTCAGAAAGTATATTTGGAAATGATAAGAATCATTAAATATCTTTTAGGCAGGTGTGTACACAGGCAAGATCTATAACAAGGTTTCCCTTCAGAAAAAGTAACCACACAAAAACTTGCCAGTAATTTCGTTCCTACCAGTGCGAATGGGAAATCTCCTTGTAACTGGCACAGACGAATAAAGGAAAGAGGGGAGGTGATGGCTACATCTTTGTTCTTTTTGCCATGTTAGAAAAACCTAGAGGACTGCACTGTCTGAATTGGAGAGATTTGACAGCACCTGTGTGCACATGTGTACAGTTTAAGGGGCCTTATGGAAAGTCAATGATTGCAGGGCATCGGATGGCTCCACATCCCTCCCCCTCTCTGAGCAGGACCTCAGCCCTCACTTTATTCCTGATCTCTACCTGCAGCCACCAGGACTATCCACACTAGATCTTTCCAGCTTCTGTCTCACTCTGCACGCTCATGATTCCTTGTTTCTGATTTGAACCCCCTAGGAGATCATTGTTTATCATGGAAACTTTGGATGGCAGCACAGGTTTAATTAGACATCTCTACATTTCTCTCTTTCTGCTATGTTATTTCTTCTTGCGGGGAGCACTTTCCTTTTGCTGGCATGTAAGTCTGCACTCCCAGATCCCTCGGGGATGTTATCCTACAGGGACTGCTTCACTTCTGTTTGGCAGCTCAGCGAGAGGCTTCGGGCTTGCCACTTTCTTGCTGGATCCTTCTCTACTTTCCCACCAGATGAATGCGGAACCTCTCCATCCCTTTCCTTTCTACCAATACTTGGCTAAATTACCACATTTTAGTTGAGGCTGTCATGAAACTGGCCAACATGGCTTCTGTCCAAAGAAAATCAATTACACCACTTAGTCAAATTCATCTGTTCAACAGTTTCCTCTTAATTTGAAGATTGATTAGAAAATGTAATACAATGGCACTAAATTGCTCACAATATCCCTAATACTTACCCAATTCTTAGAGAGTTATGCGTAAGGCCTACCAGCAAGTACAACTTTTACAGTATTATTCCTGATAAAAGCCTTACAGCCTACTGGTTCAGATGGGAAAGTATCACAGCACAGCACACCTAGAAAAGCAAATCTCAGAATATCTCCTTCCAAATAATAAGAAACAAACTCCCTAAGGTATCCTGAGTTACGATAACTTTATGGGAAGTTTTAACCTTTGCTCATTCTCATCTATCACCAGATTACCTATAGTAATTCCCTAGCCAACACTAAAGCATGGGGAAGGCCTCTTTCTTGGTATACTCAATTGGCAGGTAATATCACTGCTAAAGTCCCCTTTGTGAGCCCTGGGAGCTTCGCAAAGCTCTAGGGTGAGCTGGGATTGGCTGTCTTGTCAATTGATTAGCGAGAACCACCTGGTCTGTATCTGTGTGAAAAGTGCTATTATGGTGAGCTTTGCTTCCTTCAGCTTCCCTATGACATTTGATCTCTAAAAGAAAAGATCAAAACATGAAAGCAGATTGCTTGTAGCTCAGAGCGAGATAGAATAGAAAAAATCAGAGGCCCTTTCTCCCCAACTCGTTGTCCACCCATGCCCTTACCGCCCCACTAGCAGCAAAGAAAACAAAACATAACTAGCTGTGATTCTTTCAAGATGTAAGTGACTACTACTGTTGTGACTATGTGGTTATTTGTACAGCTCAGCAGACATATTTGTCATTGTTCAAATTTGTTCTCACTTGAAATCACCCTGGGCTAAAAACAAGTTAATGAGTAATTTAAAATGCCACCTTTGGGGATGGAAATGATGGAGAACATCTTTTTTTCAGAGATTCCTTCTTTTTTTATTTTTAACTGACATGTAATAATTGTATATATTTATGGGGTACATGGTGATGTTTTGTTTCATTTAATATATACTGATCAGATCAGGGTCATTATCCATCAAGGGTCATTGGCATATCCATCATCTCAAACACTTATCATTTCTTTGTGCTGGGAACATTCAATATCCTCCTTCGGCTATTTGAAACTACATATTATTGTTAACTATAGTCATCCCACAGTGGTTCTAGAACACTGGAACTTATTCCTCTTATCTAGCTGCAATTTTGTATCCTTCAACATATCTCTCCCTACCCCACCTCTGTTCTACTTTTTATTTCTATGAGATCAACTTTTTTTAGTTTTCATATATGAATGAGAACATGTGGTGTTTAACTTTTTGTTACCAGCTTATTTCAATTAACACAATGTCCTCCAGTTCCATTCACATGGCCTGGAATGACAGGATTTCCTTCTTTTTTTATGGATGAATAGTATTCCACAGTGTCTATACACTGTATTTTCTTTATGCATTCATCTGTTGTTGGAAACCAAGGTTGAGTCCATATTTTGGCCAGTGTGAATACTGTTGCACTAAACATGGGGGTGCAGATGTCTCTTCAATATATTGGTTTCCTTTCCTTTGAGTAAATGCCCAGTAGTAGGATTGCTGGATCATATGGTAGTTCTATTTGTAGTTTTTTGAAGAATCTCCACACTGTTCTTTATAGTGGCTGTACTAGTGTATATTGCCACCAACAGTGTATAAGACTAGCACATTTATAATGAAAATTATTGGCTTAGACATTTGAAACTTAGTTTAGTTTTATTCACCAAAAGCCTTTAGCTAAAATTATAATTTAAGTTCTAACCCTGAACAATATTAATAATATTATCCTAAATGGATATGATGCTTTAAAGTTTATAAAATATGTTACATCCATTATCTCATGTGTTTCACTCAGCAACTTATGAGGTGGGTAGGTCAGGAAATATTTTATCACCATTTTTGCAAGTAAGGAAACCGAGGTTCAGAGGAACTGAGTGACTTTGTCCAAAGTCACAACATTGGGAAGTGGCAGACACAGAATTGGGACCCAGTTTGTTAGACTCTGTAGAAGTGATGCCTTTCCCTTTACATCTCGAACTTCAACAGTCTAAGGGTAAGAAGGTGTCTCATTTGCCCAACAGATGGGATCTCCCTCCCAGTGGATGACATGGGGTCCCTTGCACTGAGGTCACATGTTGGAGGGGCTGATATCCCAAGAAATAAGTTTGGAGGGAGTCACTACAAGATCTTGCCTGAGAGTTCCAGGGGTGGCTTACTTAGCAGGAAGCAATCTACAACTTATGTGACAAAGATCTGAACGGTGCATTTCCAAAGAGCACAAAGGAAGTAGAATTGGGTTACTCACACTATAAAATACATTTTGGTAAAACTGCCACAATTTATTCCTGGACTTGTTACCAACAGGGTAGTATAAATAGATATATTACTGTATCTAATGTATTCCGAGGTCTGCATAGGACCTAACAACTTTCCCATTTAAAAATCAAAAAACAAACAAACAAACAAAACCCAGGACATTTCATTTCCCTACAAGCTTCCTACTCATTTTTCAGCAGGCAACATAATTTGATCTAAATCATTAATATTTTGCAGTTGTCACTCATGGTAAAAGGCCTATCATAAAGTTCCAATGGCCCTTTTCACCAGACCACTCTATTAAAATTAATGAATTTATTAATACAAAATGACTACCAGCCTACATTTATGAAGGTTTGACTTGACACTTTAGAAGAACGCTTAAGCCATTGAAGTGTCCTTCACCTTTCCTATGTGCGCAGGCTTATTAGGAGTAGAAGTGTAAGGTTACACTTGATCCAGTAAAAAAAAAAAAAAAAAAAAAAGAATAAAGATAATTGGCTTATGAAAATATTTCCTAATTGCTGTTTTACTTGAGGTTATTTTTATTTTGCTTTCAGATTATAAGGTAACTACAAAAAGGGAATATATGCTACAGACAGCTTAAATAATAAGTTATAATCCAATGATATTAAATAATACTAATTATATTACCTTAAATGGGGCTCACAGCTGTGAAATCTTAAAGGCTTCCTCCACAGTACTGCTGGGAAGAAGTGACTAGCCAGAGGCAGACCACTGCTTTCCCCCATAGCACTTGGAGATGACAACAGAAGAATGGCAAAAGGGACCAGTCACCCCCTGTCAAGCAACAAGTGGCAGATTTTCTCTTTGCAGTCCCCACACTGACATCTGAGAGACTGAAAGTTTCTTGAAGGCAAGCATTTCTATGAGAAATATCTGTGTACCAAGGGCAATAAACAGTCATTTGCTTTTAATATTGGTGATACTGTTTGACTGTGTCCCCACCCAAATCTCATCTAGAATTGTAGCTCCCATAATTCCCACATGTTGTGAGAGGGACCCTGTGGGAGGTAACTGAATCATGGAGGCAGTTTCTCCCATACCATTCTTGTGGTAGTGAATAAGTCTCATGAGATCTGATGGTTTTATTTATGCAGTTACTTATTTTATTTTTTTGAGATGGAGTTTCGCTCTTGTTGTCCATGCTGGAGTGCAATGGTGTGATCTCAGCTCACTGCGACCTCCGCTTCCCAGGTTCAAACCATTATCCTCCCTCAGCCTCCCGAGTAGCTGGGAATACAGGCACGCACCACCACACCCGGCTAATTTTGTATTTTTAGTAGAGGTAGGGTTTCTCCATGTTGATCAAGCTGGTCTTGAAGACCCGACCCTCAGGTTATGTGCCTGCTTTGGCCTCCCAAAGTACTGGGATTACAGGCATGAGCCACCACACCTGGCTGATCTGATGGTTTTATAAGGGGTTTCCCCTTTTGCATGACTCTCATTCTCTCTTGCCCACTGCCATGTAAGGCGTGCCTTTGCTTTCCCTTCATCTTCTGCCATGGTTGTGAGTTCTCCTCAGCCATGTGGAACTGTGAGTCCATTAAACCTGTTTCCTTTATAAATTACCCAATCTTTCATATGTCTTTATCAGCAGCACGAGAACAGACTAATATAATTGGTTTAAGCCCTAAGCCCAGGATGTGTTTCCTGAACTGTACTCCCCAGCCCACACCCCTCTTACTCCCATGTAGCAACAAGGAATGTTTCTGTCTTCTATAGTAGGTTTCCACTTTCTTCATTCATCATTTTGCCCTGTCTTCAGCCCAGCTTGAGACAAGATCATCTTTTTGTTCTGAGACTTGCAGTTATAAAGACATTAGGATCACTAGAATGTCCTGGCTGCACCCACAGAGCAGGGTAAGCTGGAGCAAGAACAGGTCCAGTGAGGACAAGAAAGGATGAGGAATGTTAATGTAGGTGTCTCTGAGATGGCTGTTTCTTGCTGGGAGTTGCTTTTTCTATGTTCCAATCATGTTTCCAATAGCAGATGCGCATGTGTGTGCATGTGTGTTTCTGTGCAGGTAAGAGTGGGAACACGGTGGAGAGGGGGCAGACAGTCAAGATGCTTAGTCATCACATATTAACCTGGGACATCTGGCCAGAGTTTGCAAAGTTTCTCAGGGATCTACCCCAGCCGAAGCACTGGGAGTGGCCAGCTTCCCAAACAGCTTACAAGAAGGGCTTTGAGAAAGTCATTAACTAGGAACACTGCAGATGTCAGCCTGGCAAAAAGAGAGCTTATTACACCAGATCCATCATAGATGAAGATCTGTTTCTGGAGGGGAGTCTGTACATGGGTGTTCAGACTCATGGGCAAAATCTAATCTTTGCAGAAAATACATGAGCTAGAGATGCTGAGAAAGCTAAAGGACTTCCCGAGATTTTAGACTAATAATAATCATCATCTATGGTTGCTTTAAATATTTGTAAAGCTTAGCAGGTTAAAAAGCACTTTTCTAGTCATTATTACATTTGATTTTCACAATAACTCATTGAAGTAGGCAAGGCAAGGGTGATTATGCCCATTTTACAACTGGGGAAACTGAGGCTCAGAGCAGCTAAATAACTTGCTCAAGGACCCAAGTGTCCTAATCAATTACATGGATGACTGGGCCTTGAAGTTCTCTTGCACTTAGAATACTTAGCTCATTGTTGGGCAGTTTAGTGACTTCTTACATGCTTGAAGTATTAAACCTAAAAGGAGGCCGGGCGCGGTGGCTCACGCCTGTAATCCCAGCACTTTGGGAGGCCGAGACGCGCGATCACAAGGTCAGGAGATCGAGACCACCCTGGCTAACACGGTGAAACCCCGTCTCTAATAAAAATGCAAAAAAATTAGCCGGGCGCGGTGGCGGGCGCCTGTAGTCCAGCTACTCAGGAGGCTGAGGCAGGAGAATGGCATGAACCTGGGAGGCGGAGCTTCCAGTGAGCCAAGATTGCGCCACTGCACTCCAGCCTGGAGCACAGAGCGAGACTCCATCTCAAAAAAATAAAAAATAAAAAAAATAAAAAACCTAAAAGGACAGAAGTTCCCAATTTGAATGTAGTAAGGGGCTGGGCACAATGACTCATGCCTGTAATCCCAGCACTTTGGGAGGCTGAGGTGGGAGGATGGCTTGAGCCCAGGAGTTTAAGACCAGCCTGGGCAAGAAAGCAAAACACTATCTCTACCAAACATAAGACAATTAGCTGGGCATGGTGGCATGTGGCTGTAGTCCCGACTACTCAGGAGGCTGAGGCAAGATGATTGCTTGAGCCTAGGAGTTCGAGACTGCAATGAGTTCTGATTGCACCACTGTACTCCAGCCTGAGCAACAAAGTGAGATCCTGTCGGAAAAAAAAAAAAAAAAAAAAAAAAGGCTGCAAACAAATCACCCAAGGTCTTGTTAAAATGGCTTTCTGATTCAGTAGGTCTTGAGGTGGCCCCTGAGATTCTGCATTTCTAATAAGCTCCCAGATAATACAAATGCTTCTGGTCCATGGACCCCACTTGGAGTAGCAACGGTTAAGAGGATATTGTTGCTGAATGTTGGTTACCTGGTTGTAATTGTCTTTCATGGGTCTTAGACAAACAAACAAGCAAACAAACAAACATAAGACAATTGTAATCTACATCTACAGGCACTCTGAGCTCTCACAGGTCAGCAACAACAGAACAGTAGCTTTAATATCATTTTTGAGTGCTTACTAGATACCAGGCACTGTGCCAAATGCTTTGCAAGGATGATTTTATTTAATCCCCACAACTCTATGAAATAGGAACTATTATTGTCTCCATTTAAACATATATATACACACACACACATATATATATACACATACATATATATATATTTTTTAAGTTCTGGGATACATGTGACAGACATGCAGATTTGTTCCATAGGTAAATGTGTGCCATGGTGGTTTGCTGCACCTATCAACCCATCACCTAGGTATTAAGCCCAGCATGCATTAGCTATTGATCCTGATGCTCTCCCTGCCCCGATCCCCTACCCAACAGGCCCCGGTGTGTGTTGTTCCCCTCCCTGTGTCCATGTGTTCTAATTGTTCAATCCCACTTATAAGTGAGAACATGCGGTGTTTGGTTTTCTGTTCCTGTGCTAGTTTGCAGTATATCCACTTTTTAGAAACAGAAGCAGGCTGAGAGAGATGAAGTATCCCACTGCTACAGTTTGATAAATGTTTGTGCCCCATCCAAAATTCATGTTGAAAATTAATGCCCCCAGCAATGTAACAGTATGAAGAGGTGGGGCTTTTAGGAGGTGATTAGGCCATGAGGGCTCTGCCCTCATGGAAGGAATTAGTCCCTTATAAAAGTGCTGGAGAGAACTAGGTAGACTCCTTTCTGCCTTTCCATCTCTTCTGCCATGTGAGGACACAGCATCTGTCCCTTTTTTGCCCTTCTGCCTTTCCCCAGGTGAGGACACAGCATTTGTTTCTTCTGCAACATGAGGATGCAGGAAGAAGGCATTCACCAGACACCAAATGCTGGCACCTTCATCTTGGACTTCCTGGCCACCAGAACTGTAAGTATAACTTCCTAGTATGTATACATTATTCAGTCTAAGGCATTTTGTTATAGCAGTGCGAATGGACTAGGATACGCATGGAAAGGGAAATACATTACCCTTGGTTCTGAGAAGTGCAAGGAACAGGCAAAGATGTAACCATGGGTAAGACATCATGCAATGGTCATCCCACCAACAATTAAATTCAACAATCAGAAAGAAGAAGACTCTAAGGATTCTATGTAAAATTTATAAATAAGAAGTAAGGAAAACACTTAGGGAACTTTGAGATGAATAGTTTTATAAATGAATATACCCCGGAAAGCCTGGAAACGACTAAAACCTTATTATTAGGTTGGCGCAAAAGTAATTGTGGTTTTTGTCATTACTTTTAATAGCATCCTAATGCACAAGTGTGTTGAAGACCACATGTGGGGAGCCCTTGGTAAGAAGCTGAGCTTGCCAGATTGGTGGAAAAGTCAAGGGGGTTAGAGTGGGGAAAATGAGATATTTTCTATATGGAACTATAGCTCAAGAGAAGAGAACAGAGAACCTGCAAGGTCAGATGAAAACTTACAAGAAGATGTCCTCAAAAGACTCTGATAAGCACTTTGCCAGGGATCAAAGCCAAAGAAATGAACATAATCACAGACTGCTGGCACCGGAATGCCCTGCAAGACTTGTGTGTGCACTCCTTCTATTTCACAAATGGAGAAACTGACTTTTCAAAAGTGGAAGGGGCTCACTTTAGGACACATGGGAGAAGCAAAGCCAGGAATAGAACCTGGGTGTCCTGCACTTCATTCAGTGCCTCAAAAGGAGGGAAGAAGTAAGCCAGGGAAGCCAGCCAATAGAACTACTTACTGGTCATGTTGCAAAAGGTCTGTTCAGGGACAAAAGGGAGATACAAGAGAGTCTTAACATATTCCAAGCCATGCTCTTTATTCCCAAGTTGTCTTTTGGAGGAGGCAATTTGGAGGGCTAAATGAAATGGTGGTGAATGTGCATGGTGTTCCAAGTCTAGCTGACTAAATAAATGGATGCTGATGAATCATCAGGACCAGATGGCATCTATCCAAATTTTAGGTAAAATTGTGTAACAGTTGACCAAAGCATATAGCCTGTCATTCCAAATAGCTATTATGCCAAATAGCTATTGTACCATGAGCTTGGCAGATTGGCAATGAGTCTCCTCTCCATGAGAAGAATTTGTAAAGGGGGCCCAAGGAACTTCAGGCTGGTAGGATCACTGAACATGTTAGGCAAGTGTAATGCATTGGGGACAAGGCATCACTTTTCCTCTCAATTAAATTAACCACCATTTGTCTAATGTTTTACAGTTTATAAAGAACTTAGTGTTAATCATGTCTAACAAATTGACTAGAATTCTTTTACAGGATAAATGTGTATATGGACAAAGGGAAACCATGGATGTAATCTATTTAGATTTTGAAAAGGCCCTTGACAAGATCCCACGCCAAACACTGTTTTAACAAGTTAAGTCACCATGGAATTGTGGAGCAGTGCTTTGAAATGGATAGGAAAGTGGCTTATAGTCAGGGAAGCACAAGTAGGAATAAGCATAGACTTTTCTGGAGAAGTATGAACAGTCGTATGTCTCAGGGATCAGTGCTAGGACCAGTCAACGTTTTGGTAAGTTGTCTGGGCAACCTTTAGATGACCACAACTTTTACAGGTAACAAAATGCAAAGCTGACTTTGATCCTTTTATAGTTGTATTGATGATCAGAGAAAAAAGAGTCAGAGTAGGCTTGTTCAAGGAGTGGCCTCTGAAACCAGACTTCTTGGCTCTGAATCCGGACTCTGCCCTTCGTGAATGTGACTTTAAGCAAGTCACTCCACCTCCTCCAGCATAATTTTTTAATTATTATATTTTAAGTTCTAGGGTACATGTGCACAACGTGCAGGTTTGTTACATATGTATACATGTGCCATGTTGGTGTGCTGTACCCGTTAACTTGTCATTTGCATTAGGTATATCTCCTAACGCTATCCCTCCCCTCTCCCACCACCCCATGACAGGCCCCAGTGTGTGATATTCCCCGCCCTGTGTGTAAGTGTTCTCATTGTTCAATTCCTACCTGTGAGTGAGAACACCTCCAGCATAAATTTTATCATCTGTAAAGTGAGAATAGTAATGACCCCTACCTCATAGTGGTATTGTGAAAATGATATGAGACAATGCATGCCAAGCCCTGGCACAGTGTTTAGAGCATAATAAGTGTCCAATGAACATTAGTTCCTCTTATTTTTACTTTTCATTATTTATTCAACATTCTTCTAATAGGTTGCCAGGCTCTGAGTGGTCACTTTACATCCTATGGAACCTTGGAGCTATTGTAGACTGTTTCATGAAAGCACTGGCAGAATTCATTTTAGTAATGAATTCAGAGGACAGAGGTAACTATGGACTGAGATGGCTATGAAAGATTTCATGGAGAGAAACTAACAATTATGGAACACCTAGTGTATGCCAGATACTTGCCTAGATGCTTTATAAATGTTTCCCCTTGATTTAATAGTCCTATGAAGTTGGGGTTATGATCCCCATTTAATGGATGACAGAATGGAGACATAGAGAGGAGGCTAAGAAACTTGTCCCAGGGCATGCTTGCTCATAAGTAGAGCAAGAATTTAAATAAACATTTGTCCTACCCCAAGACCTATTTTCTTTTCACTGCATCACACTTGAATTGCACCTTGAAGGATGGGTAAAATTTAAGATGAAAGAAAAAAAGGTCGATCTATATAGAAATAAAATGGGCAGGCCTGGCACTGGGGCTCATGCCTGTAATCTTAGCACTTTGGGAGGCCGAGGCAGACAGGGATCACATAAGGTCAGGAGTTCGAGACCAGCCTGGCCAACATGGCAAAACCCTGTCTCTACTGAAAATACAAAAATTAGCTGGGCATGGTTGTGTGCACCTGTAATTCCAGCTACTCAGGAGGCTGAGGCAGGAAAATTGCTTGAACCCGGGAGAGAGGTTTCAGTGAGCCAAGATTGTGTCACTGTACTCCAGCCTGGGCAACACAGTGAGTGAGCTCTGTCTCAAAAAAAAGAAGTTAAAAAAAAAAAAAAGAAATAAACATGGGCAATGGTGTGAAAATAGAAACAAGAACAGTATGTTTATGGGGTTCATGGAGCATGAATATGGCTGTTCTTACCAAAGTGGAGGGTACTTATGGGGGCTAGTGGTGGGGAATGAAGCCAGAAGGGTAGTTGAGGCTAGACCAGAAGGCCCTCAGAACTCTGCTAAGAAGTCTTAGCTTTATCCTCAAGGCATGAAGGCAGCTGAGCTGCAGAGAAAGTATGAGATGCCTTCAAAAGATTAACCAGGTAGCTATGCAAGATGAATTTGATGGAATCTTCTGCTTGGGTCTCAAATTCTTTGTCCTCTAATCTACTAGCCTAAGGCTCTCAATACTACTGCCTGAGCCTAGAAGCCTGGAGACCACCTAGGATGTGTCTGCAATAGTATGTGCAGGAGGGTGTGAAGGCGGAATAGAAAGGAAGGATTGGGCTGGGCACGGTAACTCACGCTTGTAATCCCAGCAGGCTAAGATTTGGGAGGCTGAGGTGGGTGGATCACCTGAGGTCAGGGGTTTGAGACCAGCCTGACCAACATGGAGAAACCCTGTCTCTACTAAAAATACAAAAAACTAGTTGGGCGTGGTGGTGCACACCTGTAATCCCAGCTACTTGGGAGGCTAAGGCAGGAAAATTGCTTGAGCCCGGGAGGTGGAGGTTGCAGTGAGCTGAGACTGTGCCATTGCACTCCAGCCTGGGCAACAAGGGCCAAAGTCCATCTCAAAAAAAAAAAAAAAAAAAAAGAAGTATTAACAGAAGTCCAGAATAAATCATAAATTACAAAGCAAGAATCGACAGGGACTGGGGGCCTAACTGCATATAAGGGCAAGGGAGAAGAAAGAAGCAAAGATGGCTTTAGGTTTAAGCCTCAGTGATCAGGAGAATGATGGTCAGTTGATAAATCTGACTTGTGACACATCACGTTGGGGGTGGTGGTGGTGAAGTCAGAAATGATTAATAAGCAGCTGGAGATGTGGGATGGTAGCTTAGGAGATCAGTTGAGACTCGTGGTAATGACTTTATGTAAGTTATTTCCCACAGTGTTATAATAGTTAAAGAACGTTCATTGTAGGATTATTGACAACAGCCAAGAGGTGGAAGCAATCTACATGTCCATTGATAGATGAATGGATAAAGAAATTGTGGTACATACATACAATGGAATATTACTCAGCCTTAAAAAGAAGGAAATCTTGTTAGATGCTACAACACGGATGAACTTTGAGAAAATTATGCTAAGTGAAATAAACCAGTCACAGAAGGACAAATACTGCATGATTCCACCATATATGAGGTATCTAAAGTAGTCACAGAAGCAGAAAGTAAAATGGTTGTTGCTAACGGCTGGGGGAGGGAAAAATAAGGAGTTGCTGTTCAATGGACATAGAGTTTTAGTCACACAAGATGAAAATGTTCTAGAGATCTGTTGAACAACAATGTGCATATAATGAACAATATTGTACTGTACACGTAAAAGTTTGTTAAGAGGGCAGATTCCATGTTAGATTTTTGTTTACCCTAATAAAAAATAAATACAGAAATCATAAAAAAAAGTTGAGGCCAGCCATGGTGGCTCACACCTATAATCCCAGCACTTTGGGAAGCTGAGGTGAGAGGATCACTTGAGTCCAAGAGTTCGAGGCTGCAGTGAGGTGTGAACGCGCCATTGCACTCCAGCCTGGGGGACAGAGGGAGACCCTATCTCAAAAAAGAAGAAAAAGTTGAAAGAGGGAGAGTAGACAAGATCTGCATTCTCTCTGGAGAAGAGAGAAAAGATGGAGGCTTAAGAAGGGACATCCGGATAATAGCCAGTTTCAGGTAGGATTAGGAAGAAGAACTAAGAAGGAAAGAGGCTGCCAGAGAAACAGGAACATTTAGCATCTCAGAGGCCATGGGTGATAGGGTTTTAAGGAGAAGGCTGTGCACCGCAGAAGAAAGAGAATGGCACTGGAAGTCTCAAGACCCGAGGTAGATTTCTAGTTCTTCCATATAGAGCAATCTCATTTCTTCTCTGAGCCCTGGTTTTATTATCTGTAAAATCGAAGAATACCTATCCACATGAAAGTACTCTAAACTGTGATATGGAATACAAATGTAAGGAATTTTTGTTGTTGTTTTGCCTCCTTGACCCCAGCTGTACTATATTACTTTTTTCTATTGCTTTTGTTGTTTAGTTGTTATTATTTTTTTTTAATTGAGACAGACTCTGGCTCTGTCTCCCAGGCTGGAGCACAGTGGCACAATCTCAGACCACTACAACCACTGCCTCCTGGACTCAAGCAATCCTCCCAAGTAGCTGGGACAATAGGTGCACCACCACACCCTGCTAATTTTTGTATTTTTGTAGAGACGGGATTTCATCATGTTGCCCAGGTTGGTCTGGAACTGCTGAGCTCAAGTGATTCTCTCACCTCAGCCTCCTAAATTGCTGGGATTACAGGCATGAACCACCGTGCCCTACCACTCTTGTCTTTATGTAGGTCTTCAGTTATGTGCCATAGCCTATCTATGTTAGACTATTTGTGAGAAAACAAAATAGACATAACGTCCTAAGAAAAGAGGCTCAGCTAACGGCTCTTCCTTTGAAAGTTATCCCACCATTGGTTTTCAGAAGACTTCCAAGGTTGCATTTCTTTTTGTTTGTTTGTTTGTTTGTTTGTTTTTAACTTTTGTTTTAAGTTCGGGGTACATGTCTAGGTTTGTTATATAGGTAAACTTGTGTCATGGGGGTTTATTGTACAGGTTATTTCATCATGCATTTGCATTTCTTATTATGCATTTCTTTTTATAAATGAGAAGAACCAAGGAAAACTCCAACGAGAAACAGAGCCAAGTGACTAGGTCAGTTCATTTTAGATAATGAAAAACAGGACGTTACCCTTTTAATCTACCAAAGGTTGGAAATGGTGGGAGGAAAAGAAGGAGGCTACTTGAAAACTTCACTTTCTAGAGCTTGTATAGTCTTTCCTTGAAGAGTTGATGAGACTGTGTGTTGCAGGGAATGTAAGGGAATTGCAGAGAGCGGGTTCAATTTATTTTTAATTCCTGAGCATCACCATTTTTAGATTACATTTGGGTCAGCACTCATCAGTTACCTGCAAGGAAGCGGAGCTGATTCTTCACTTTCATCATTCCATCACCAGAGCCTCCAATGCACTCATCTTCATCATCACCACAGTCTCCACTTTCAAACCCTTCCTCATCCAGGTTTTTATCCAGAACTCTACCTTTGGGCACAGACATGGTTCTCAGGAGCTGAAAGAAAACAACCAGAAATGCATCAGCTCTTCATATTTCTCAGGTAGGTCTGCACAATGTGTTATTAACAGGAGGCATTAAAAATGTTCAAGGAATTACACAGAAGCTTTACAAAATCACTTTCAAATTTAAGTAGGTGTAAACTGCTTATACTCTTTAGAGATTCATACTTCTGAACCTTTCCACAGTATTTGATGTGATGGTCTACTCCTTGACTCTACTTATATCATGCAGTAGCCAGAGTGTATATTGCATTAGATATTCTTATACCACGGTATTTAAGCTCCTGAAAGTCTCCATGATACAACTCACTCATGAGGAACTTAAGACATGATAAGGCAAAGCTAAGAGGACACCAAGACCAGGAAAGATCCCTATGGAAGCCACCAATAACCAAATTTACAGTCACTAAATTAAAACCACAAAGTGCTTCCTACCGAATGAGGAGAATAGCACTGCCATTTTACACACATGTACAATAACTACTTATAATCAATCATCATGATTATATATGCCTTGATCTCTAGAAAAATTGTTCAATATTCTCCTCTCCCACAATTCCAATAAGATGCTTTTAAATTTAGTTTGCTTTTTATAGATAATATGCACACTAAGAGACATGTTTGTTTCACTCTGCAGTGTCTGGATTTTCAGTCACATGGCCAATGCATTACTAATTTAACGGGACTCCCACCTTTCAAAAGTCTCTACACTGACCCAAAGACCCAGCACACCGCACGAAGGGTCCCCAAGGGCTGTTGTCAGATTCCATCTTATTTTTCCTCGCCATCTCTCTCCAAGGCTTCATTCTTACATTCTGTTTTTGTCCTGGCTTCTTCCCCATCACACATTTCTCATCCTAAATCTTAGACTCAACCCCTACTTTTAAAAGACAGCCAACAAAAGATTCTGGATATACAGAAACTGAGATTTTTGTGATTGTGGAAGAGGTATCCAGAAAGAAAAACTGCTGCAAACACAAGCTCGGGTTTCTGTGGTTTCCATTGTTCCTATGTTTATGTCACGGCTAAGTATACTTTTATGCTCTCCACCTGTGATTTAGCTGCCACCCTGAGATCTACTTGGAAAGAGCTACATACTACACAGAAATGTGATTCTGCAGGTGGTTTTTACGTTTTTATTTTTATTTTTTAGCAAAGAAAAGAAAGCCCCAAAGACGTTTTCGTTTTTGTTTTTTTCTGGCCAACAACCTCTAATGGTATTGGAGAAGCCAATCTACCAACTGTCTCCCACTCCAGCACCACGTTCACCCTGCCACTTCCTCTGCTGCTCATCATACACAACTACATTTATTATATATAAATACAGGCTAAGATGAGCTAGATTAGTGGTTCTCATACTTCTTGGTCTCAGGACTCCTTTATACTTACTGAGAACCATAGAGAACTTTTGTTTATACGAGTTATATCTATCAACATTTGCCATCTTAGAAATTATAACTGAGAAATTTTAAAAATATTTATTTGATAGCTTCTGTAAACATAACAAGAATGAACCCATGATGTGACATAAACATTTTTTTTTGACACAGGGTCTGGATCCATCACCCAGGTGGGAGTGTGGTGGCATGATCATGGCTCACTGCAGCCTCGACCTCCCAGGCTTAAGCAATCCTCCCACCTCAGTTTCCTAAGTAGCTGGGACTGCAGGTGTGTGACACCATTCCCAATTTTTTTTTTTTTTTTTTTTTTTTTTTTTTACTTTTTGTAGAGACGAGGTCTCACTATATTGCCCTGGCTAGAACATAAACATTTTTGAATGACAAACATATTTTCCCAGACATAAGATAATTCACAGGAAGAGTGGCACTATTTAACAGTTTTATAAATCTCTTTGATGTCCAGCTTAATATAAGATAGCTGGATTATCAAATCTGCTTCTCCACTCAATCTGCTGTGATATATGGTTTTGGTTGAAACATCTGCAGTTAATGCAACCTCCCACAGATATGTCGTAGGAAAAGAGAGAAGTATTTTAGCAGACTTTTCAGATAATTGTGGAGATTTTTCTTTAACACTACATAAAAACTCAACAAGTAGTTGCAATGTAGAATATGAAACTATATAAATAAATATTTCATGTCCTGTTACATTTAAATCCATTCATATGTTTTGAACTTTGAACATGCATTTTACTCATTTTGTATCATCATCCATGGGTCATCTGGAAAATACTGGCTCACTGAGCAATGTGGATCTTGCCAATGTCAACACCTTTCATTATATGATATAAAAAATCACATTCATTAATATTATCTCCAATCTCATCCGAAAAGTCTTTAAGTTTTGGGAAGCTCTCAAGCTCACAGTGGCAGGTAAAAGTTTAAAACAATTTTTGGTGTTCTATTGAAAGCCTGAATTTTATTATTGGCAATAAATACTGCCAGTTGTTTTCCCTGAACTGACAGGCTCTCTTTGTTCCTTTCCAAGAAAATGTCTAGCAAGTATTCAAGTCTGCATAACTATAGTTTGTCAGTCATTCTCTCAAGTAAAAATGAAACAGAAAGCTCACAGCTCAAATTTCTCACAAGTGCCTTTTCTTGAGATGCACACTGACATGGTTTACTGTGTAAATACTTTAAGTGTACTTCCCATTTTATAACACAGAATCTTTTAAAAGTGTAAGAGATGAGGTTTAATAAAATTGGTAAATTTTTACAGATTCAGCAATGATATCCTTAAGTGAAACTGCCCTTTATTTTTCTGCAAGTACACACCAGTGAAGAATACAATGACTACTAGTACATTTTGGTGCTACTGGCTTAATTCATCCTGTGGTGTCTTGATTCATATTGTGGCATTGAAGAGTTGTATTTGCCACTGCTTTTGAACCATTGGTGCAAATATCAACGCAGGGGAAAAGACAAATAATATCTTAGTACTGTTGTGCAAGTAGTTTTAACCTTGTGGATCTCTGGATTTCTTGGATTCCCAGGATCCATAAACCATTGTTTGAGAACTGTTTATCTAGCCTATAACATCACTTCAGTTTCACCAAAACCCCCAATGCCCTCCTTTACCATTATGTCTTATGAGAAATTTGCTTTCAACATAAGCATTTTTATGTTAATTTTCAAGAATGCATCCTTTGTGTACATCATGGAATACCTGAATGATAATTTTTCACATAAGCAAAATTTATGTTTAGATACAGATTAGTGAACTTGCTATTTCTCAAGCACGTCTTGCATCTGTCCCTTTCATTAACACATTCATTGAGAATGTACTATGAGAATGTACACATTGAGAATGTACTATTGAGAATGTACACATTCATTGAGAATGTACTATGAGCTGTTCTTCATTTGTGTCTGTTCAAAGCCCTCCATACTTTCAAGCCAAGTTCTAATGCCATGTCATTAATAAAGTTTTCCTGGTAGACAGTCATTATAGCTCTCCCTCTCCCTCTTCTACCACTGTTCCCTTGATCTGTACCTCCTAAATGCCACTTTCTGTATGCAATCTGGTATTATTTGTACATATGACTTCTCTCTACTACCATTCTGTGAGCTGCCCAGGGGTTTAATCTTATATATCTTTGAACCCCAGAGCATTTAAGGCAGTGTCTAGCACATAGTAGGCACTCAATATATGTGCTATTGAACTGAAGCAAATGAAGTGTTATGGTATCTTTAATTCTTTCAAAGCTATTTCCACAACCTTATGAAAAAGGAGAAAGTCAAGGTCCAGATTAATTATAGAAGAAGAATTTGTGAATGAATAGCTAAACATTTTTGGAGGATCTTGGCTAAGACCTGTAGCTAATCTTTGAGAGGCCATTTCCAACCTGTGTGCAATGCCCCCACTATTCTTGAGTAGCTCAGTTTAAAACAAAGTGCAATTAAACAAAAACCCTTTAAAACTTTGTCAGTGAAGTTACTTCTTTAGGTATTAAATCATTCCCATTCTGGTGACAAATTCAGCATGGAAGAAGGATTACAGTAGACTTTTAAGCCATTTTACACAGACAGCCACTGATAAACCTAACCCTCACACATTAACAAAACAAACCCAAACCTAGAAATCTATTGTTAATGCAAAAATCTTAAAGAAGAGACTGAAGCTCCAGAGTGTTGAAAGAAGGGTAATGGGTCAGAGAGGAGGAATTGCCAGCAAGGAGTGGATTCCACAGCCTGGAATTTGGCCCAGAAATCCAATTGCCTAATTACAATTCACAATATTGACCTTTTTGTTCCCTCTCTCAGTCTTTCAGACTGAACATTCATTTCATGAAAAGAAAATTAGGAGGGACTTACACACAAAAGGAGGTAACTTTAGGGGCCTAATGCTTTTTATTAACTGCCATTTTCAAAGGACACTGTCCTGTTAGGTTTTTAAAAGCCAAGGCATACAATAATGATTATCAATGTAAACTATCATATTAAAACTTACATCTGAGTATTTCATTCCACTATCCCCACAGACATTCTGTTAACCTGACACTTCTGCTATGCATTACTTTGCATACAGAGGACACCTTAGTGGAAGTGCACAAGGCCCTTCACATTCCAGCTTTTTCTACAGCCACTACTGTCTATGCAACTCTGTTTTAGCCACTGAGACTGTCACAGTTGCCTAAGCATACAATCAACTTTCTTTTAGAATCTATTTTAAATATGCAAGTATCAAATATAGAAAAGTGAAAGGAAAAAGAAACAAGGAAGAAAACCCCTAATTCCCAAACTTAAATAAACAATATTTGTGTTTTCAAAGGTCAGCACTTTTTAATGCTTGTTTTTAAATTGAACTTGTATTTGGGAAGCAGATTGACTTGAGCTAGAACACTACTTTTTCCACTTATTAAAATTGTATTTTCAGACAAGCTGCTTAATCTCCCTAAACCTCAGTGTCCTCATCTATAAAATGAGGGAAAATAATGCCTGCCTCACAGAATTGTTATAATAAGTAAATGTGATAAACGTCATACTTTACATGGGATAATGTATCTATCCATTAAGGGATCTATCAACATTTACTTAACCATTTTCCTAATATTGAATATTTGCATTGTTTCCTGTTATTCTGCTTTTATAAACAAAAATGTAATCATCAGGAACATTCACACAACTCTTTCCATATTTTGGATTATTTCCTTAGTAAGGATACTGGGTCAAAGGGTATGTACATACTTACACATTAAGGGAGTGATTCTCTAAATTCCATAAGAATCACCAGGATGCTTATTAAAAACTTAGCCATGCTAAATTCTTATACATGTTGATAGCAATGTAAATTAGCACAAGCATTATGGAAAACAATATGGAGGTTTCTCAAAAAACTAAAAATAGAACTATTCTATGGTCCAGTAATCCCACTACTGGGTATTTATTCAAAGGAAAAGAAATGAGCATACTGAAGAGATATCAGCACCCCCATGTTTATTGTAGCACTAGTCACAATAGCCAAGATTTGGAATCAACCTGCAATGTCCATCAACAGATGAATGGATGAAGAAAATGTGGTACATATACACAATGGAATAATATTTGGCCATAATAAATAATGAAATCCTGTCATTTGAGGCCAGATGGATAAGCCTGGAGGACATTATGTTAAGTGAAATAAGTCAGGCGTAGAAAGATAAGTACCCCACATTCTCGCTCATACATAGGAGCTAAAAAAAAGTTGCGCTAATAGAAGTAGAGAATAGTGGTTACTAGAGTCTGGGAAGGGTAGGATAGGGAGAAATTGGTCAATAGATACAAAATTACAGCTAGATAGGAGGAATTAGTTCTAGTGTTCTATAACAGGGTCCCCACACTGCAGGAGGTGAGTAGCAGGTGGGCACCTGAGTTCCGCCTTCTATCAGATCAGCAGCAGCATTAGATTCTCATAGGAATGGGAGCCTATTGTGAACTACATATGCAAAGGATCTAGGTGGCATTCCTTATGAGAATCTAATGCCTGATGATCTGAGGTGGAACAGTTTCATTCCAAAACCATTACACCCCTGGTCCATGGCAAAATTTTCTTCTATGAAACTGGTCCCTGGTGCCAAAAAGGTTGGGGACCACTATTCTACACTACCGTAGGATGAATATGGTTAATAATAATTTATTGTATATTTTCTAAAAGCTAGAAGAGAGGATTTGAATGTCCACAACACAAATAATAAATGTTTGAGGTGATAGATATGCTAATTACCCTGATTTAATCATTGTACATTGTATACACGTATTGAAATATCACTGTGTCCCATAAATTCATACAATTATGTGTCAACCAAAAATAAAAGGAAAAAATAAAGAATTAAACATTTTTTAAGTTGAAAGACATTTTGTAAGAAAAAGAAAAATATCTAAGATAATACGTATTGTAGAAGTAATATTTAAATAACAAGTAATTCAATGTGTAGCCATAATTCCCCCAAACACGTAACAGAAACATAAGTTTTTTAGTGTACAAACAGTCTTGATGGTTTACATTTTTGTGTTGATATTGAGCTCTTGGCAATCATTCAATCTTTTCTTTCCCTATAATATTCAGGTCAGCAATTTTGACAAAATAAAAATAAATTGTGATTTTCAAAAAAAATAAAAAGGCAAAAGTTAAAGAAAAAAAAAAAAAAGGACATGCTTCCTGGCCTAATTCACTCACAGAGTTTCTGATTTGGTGAATCTGGGACAGAGCACACAGATCTGCATTTATTTTTTTTGAGCTGGGGTCTCACTATGTTGCCTAGGCTTGTCTCGAACTCCTGGGCTCAAGCAATCCTCTTGCCTCAGCTTCCTGAGTAGCTGGTACTACAGGCACATGCCTAACTAGATCTGTCTCCCTCATCTTACTGTTGAGTGAACCACAGACCACTCCTTACTCTTTTAGAAAGGCTGTTTCAATGTTACTCTGCTTCCCAGAATCCCACTGAAACCATCTTCTGACAAGAGCCACCAGAGTACCATGCATGTTGGAATCCTTAGTAAATGCTCTTCAAACCATGTGTTTAAAAGTAAATGCAATATGATGATTTCCTTTTCAGTTAGGTATGGATATCATGACCTTTTGTCTTTGTAGTTAAGGAAAATACCCTTGTATAAAGGTGATTGACTTCATTTGATTAGACAGGGAAACATTTAAAGTTAGCCTTGGAACAGGTACCCAGGGTTGTGTGATAAAAGGAAACAAGAAGCCTGGAATAATTACTTAAGAAAATTAGAAACACATTGTAAGAGAAAAAAGGGCTTTGTGAAGCACAGCAATTTTATATTTTTAAAGCCATAACCAAGATAACAAAAGGGCACGGCAGCACGGGACAATGAGATTTGACTGAAGCTCTTTTTGTGCTTGGTCCATGGGAGATCAAAGGACATACTTGTTCTGAGAGTGATCAAATATGTTGAAATTAGACCAGTGAGAGCAGCAAGTCTTGATCTGCCTATATGGTATAAATAATATGCCTCTTGGAATTGTCTTGATTGCAAAGATATGAACCTTATCAGTCACACACTGTGCTGGGGTTTACCATATGTTCTCTCACATAATCCTCAATCCTCTCCACGAGTTTGTATAACAGGAAAGACTGCCATCCCCATTTCTCACATTAAGGGAGGACATTGAAGCTCAGAGAGGGGACATAACTTGACTCAGTTACTGAGTAATAGAGATCTCATTAACAATAATATATTTGCCCCCTCCCCCCGGTCCAGAACTCTTCAAAAGAAACATGTGTCTTAGGTAAAGACATCAATGAATGAGGCCTTCATTGTACATTTTTTGCCATCTTTACTGCCTTTAGCTCAGATAATTTCCATTTCAATTCCATTTTCTCAGATGCTAGGCATTAACTATATAACTTGATGGGAAAGCTTTTCACTATTGGGTGGGAGGACCAGAAGGGGGAGAGAAGCATTGGGCATTGAACAACATTGGATGCCTCCTGCTTGCTTTCCCCAGGCTTGTCATCTACTGTGTTTTAAATAACCAAACTATCTCATTATGAAGAGGTTTGTTTTGAAAAGCTTCAGACAGCTGGTTAGTACAGAATGAAAAATTCCATTACTGCTGCTACATGGCTAAGAGTTTGCTTGACTTTAAGCTCTTTAGCATTTAAAAAAAAATAAAGGGATAAGTAACAAAATAGATACTGCAAATATGGGACTTGGTACATATTTTAAGGATTTAGCTGGTTTTGTCTCTTTTGGCTACTCACATACCTTCTGTAGGCATTTTTTAATATCTGGAATCCAGGTTACATTTTAAAGCTATTAAGCTGGGCTTATAAAACTGATTTTGAAATATTTGGATGCTCAGCTTTATAAGACCTGCAAAATGTGCTTTGGGGTTCTGGCTTTCTGTATCCACAGCAAAGTAAACACATGTTTTACTGTTTGTATTTGAGTAGCATAAGTTAATGGAAAACAAATGTAGTGACTCCAGTGAAGCCCAGTTTTTTTGGAATGCCATTATTATTTATACGTTGTGCACATCCACAAGGCCTACCACATGACCTGTGCTTTGCGTGCACACTCTCTTTGAATGAATGCACCAAACCACAGCCACAACTAATTGGAAACAATTGCAACTCCATACATTTGAGATAAAGCCAGAATCCAAATGTATAGGCCTAGAATTAATGGCCATATATGCACTTCACACATTGGGGGGCAATAAAGTATAGCAGTTAAGGGCACGAGCTTTGGAATCTGACCAGCATGGATGTGAATCCCTACTCAGCCTACTTACTAGCTGTGTGACTTTGGGCAAGTCACTTAAACTCTCTGAGCTTCACTTTCCTCACCTGTAAAATGGGGGATAATACTATTTATTCTCTTCACAGGGCTGTTGAAGAATTAAATAAAATAGCACCATTTACCTTTCATATAGTTCCATGTATTCTTTTCTAGAACTTTTCATGGTTTGTAATTATATATTCCCTGTTGCATCCCCACTAGACTAACAGAAGGGATAAAAGCGTGTTCGATTCCCAGTGTCTAGCACAGTGTTTGGTACAAAGTAATGTTCAGTAAATATTAAGTGGATGCATGAACAAATAAATAGAATAATGCATGTAAAGTGCTTAGCACATTGCCTGGAAAGGTAATAAGTTCTTGGACATTTTAACTCTTCTGCTAAGAATAATGATGATGATCTTGAAGAGGAAAAGAGGGGGAAGAGGGGTAGTAGCAGCAGCCATAGCAGCAGACATAAGAGCTTGTTACGAATACCTCCTAAGGCAAAAAAAGTAATACTCCATGGCCACACACTGAAGCACTAGAAAGAAGGCTGGGTGGAATTTTTGTGGGTCTGGGAAATCCCTTCTGGATGCTCCCAGTAAGATAAGAGTCTGTGTACCAAGGATGCACACAGAGATGTTTAATGACAAAGAAGGGAGACCTGCTAGAGGCTGTGCTTCCATATGGTATCAGCAAAGCTACCCATACCCACATATGTTCTTGCCTGGGTTTTGCTTCCACATCTGTCTCTGATCCACTTAACACACTTTCTCTACCACTTCCAGCTTTCCCAATTCTTACTTTATGGTTTGTGAATGCAGCAGTGAAACTTATGAAAATATGTCCCCCTGTTAAATGGATGGGAAACAAACAAACAAACAAAACACCAGGATGTGAAGAAGCTGACCTAGGATGGAATCAAATCCATCTCAGTGGGGCTCCTTCCCCAGTGGTAGAAATGTTCTCTGTAGTTCTAAGAAACTGTCCACTACCTCAAAGTGGAAAATTTCCAATAATTCTATCAATAATATTACCAATAGTTTAAAAGTGTATAGAGTTTGATTCTTTTCCAAGAGGAGGTATAGCATGGTGGTTAAAGGTTCATATTCTCGAGTCAGAAAACTTGGATTCAAATTGACTCTATCATTTACTAGTCTTGTTACTAAAAATAAGCTATTATTTTATTTGCTTTTTTGAAACAGGGTCTTGCTCTGTTGCCCAGGCTGGAGTGTGGTGGAGTGATCACAGCTTACTGCAGCCTTGACCTCTTGGGCTAAAGCAATCCTCCTGCTTCAGCCTTCTGAGTAGCTAGGACTACAGGTGCATGCCACCACGCCTGAATAGTTTTGAAATTTGTTTTGTAGAGATAGGGTCCCCCTACATTGCCCAGGCTAATTTTGAACTCATAGGCTCAAGTGATCCTCTCACCTTGGCCTCACAAAGTGCTTGGATTACAGGTGTGAGTCACTGTGCCCAGCCAATAAGTTATTCTTTAACCTCTCTGAGTTCCATATTTCTTCTCTATGAGTATAATAATACTTGTATCCATCTCCCACATTGTGTAATTATGGGGATTAAATGAGGTAATTTGTGTAAAGCACTGAGCTTAGTATCTGGTGCACAGCACTCACAAAATATTAATTTTATACATGAAAAACTACATATTTATAGAACCTGAATTTTCAAACAGGATGAATTCAGAATTTTTGGTATAGGTTAACATTCAGTTATGGCCTGGGTAAGGCTAAATCTGGAGAACATGGTAAGCCCTCAATAAATCTTCATTATTGAGTCACAACTACTAGCATTTTATGATTTTTATAATTAAAAGCTTCTGTATCTGTTCTCTTAGTTGATCTATATGGGACCCCTGTGAGGCAGCAGGGCAGGTATTATTAGCCTCATTTTACAAATGAGGAAATTAGAGCCAAGAGAGATGTGGGGCAACATGTCCATTTTCAGCCTGAAAACTTTCTTCAGCGTAGAAAGGGTACAGCCCTGAGACTAGCACAATGCCTGACACATAGTGGGTGCTTAGGACATGTTTGGTAACTAGAAGAATGAATGAACAATGGGTTAAGAAATTAATAAGTAGCTTATTCACTGAATTTTTTTCTTTCTTTCTTTTTAATAGAGATTGGGGTCTCACTATGTTGCCCAGGCTGGTCTGGGACTCCTGGGTTCAAGCAATCCTCCTGCCTTGACCTTACAAAGTGCTGGAATTACAGGCGTGAGCCACTGTGCCAGCCCTCTTCATTGACTTGACTTTTTTCCAACCTCTGTCTCTTTGACTGAGTCTGATATGCCATTGCTGTTTTCCTGGTATGGTAATAGCTGATTCCTGCCAGGGAGCCCTGATTCCACAGTTAGACATCAAGACAGCTGAACAGACGGACTGAGTGATTGACTATCAGCATTTACTTTATTGGGCTACCATGAAAGGCAGGTACCATCTTTCCCCACAGATGAGGGAGACTCCTCCCAGGAGGGAGTAGGGTAAAGTCAAAGAAGAAGGCAGTCATTCGATCTTTTGAAGCAAATGAACCAGCTAACCCAAAGGGATGTGGCCAACCAAAGCACTAAGTGGCTAAACAAGGTTACCGGACCCACCCAGGGAGCCTCTGCCAGTTCCCAGATAAGTACTCTCTTGGCTAGAGTAGTCTGCCTGTGTGTGTTAACTCTGGGCTCTGTAATGCCCTCCTTGAGGGTCTCCAGCCCTACTAGAATAAAGCTCAGTTTAAGGGACCAAAAGCCCCACACAGTCTAGTCATAGTTATAAAGGCTGGACATGAGACTGGCCTAGGCCCAAAAAGTTTAGCCAGATCAGGCTGATTTGCCAGCTGTGGCAGCAAAGTACAAACACAGCAAGGCACTCTTGCAGGCCACCAAGTTCAAATTCTCCCTGAAGGTCTCTAAGCCTTGCTACTCGCTTTGTGGAAGATTGGTGACATTTTTGTCCCTATACCAGTTATTGTGAAAAGCCACAAGGACAAAATATAACTTTTTTTCTGGAAGAAAAACCTGCTTCAAAGACATCTATGGAACCCCACAGCCCTGCTCCATTTCCAAATAAATCACCTCAGTTAGATGAGGGCCACTGACAGAGGGCAAGGGTCCTGGGGTGAGAGTGTACCAAGATATTACATATTTCTTTAGGGAACTGAGGTTACGCAGACATGATGTGAACATTTACTATTGTCCAAATGCATAATGTGATTCATTCCAAATAGACATCTTGTGGTAATACTTTTGGGAAATGAGAATTCTTGCCTCTAAAAATAACATCTGTGTATGAACCACAGCAGCCATGTCATCAAGCATTGGGCTTGAAGAGTCAACCTCATTGACTGGGGGACATTGGTTCACTATTCTTCCAGAAGGCCTCTAGCCCACTGAGGATTAATGAGATGCCACTAGTTTCTGACAAAGCTTCCTCCCTTTAAAGACTAGGTCTAGATCAGGGTTTATAAATAGGTTTTTGGTGAGAGCAGTTTTCGTGTTCTGGTATACTATTTAAAGAATATGAATTTTTAAATATGTTTCAGATAATTGAGACTGGGACTTGAAAAACTCTATTTTGAGTTTCTAGTTTCCTTGGAGGTCAGAGATTTTCAAGCCTTTCCCTTCCCAAATTTTAGGTCACTGAATCCTAAGGGGGAAATGGGCTCTCTCTCAGGAAACATGAATAAAATCATTACAATATTCCTATCTAATCATACACCTTTACAGGCTGAAGCAACAGCAGCAAAGGAATGGCGCCCTTGTATATTTTTTTTTAGCTTCACTCCTTAAGTAAACACTAACTTAAGAAATGCTCAGGTCATTCTTTTAAATATAAAAAACTGGGACATGTCCTAAAACAGTGCTTTGTTTGGTAAATACAGCATTAAAGATGCTAAAATGATTGGGTCTCTCTGAATTCAGCATGTATAGCTTTTGTAACATGTTGGTCACAGAAGACCACTAGAGCACTAGACTCTTACATAGGCCATTGGCAAGCCAAATTATATGCTGCAGCTACCAAATGATTAAGTACTTCCTTGTTGTAGTGTAGTTCTCTTTTCTGTACCTCAAGTGGTTTGACTGGCATGGTCAAACAGTGGATGAAGGAATGTGAAATTGAACGGAATTGATGGTATTCTCCAATAGGAAAGGAATTTGAGCCCTGCTTTTGGTAATTATTTAGGACATTGTTTGAAAGGATATCACTGAACACTGTAGTTCAACTTAAGCTTAGCCATTTGCAATTTGAATACATTTACTACCTTGTTGGCATCCCATATTAGGTCAGATGGTCTTTTAACAAAATTCATAGTTATTTAACATCTACTTATTATTGATATTGGTGAACATTCTCTCAGTTTTAGCTAGTTAATTCTATCATATCCTTACATGTTTTTTCCACAGTTGTAAAATTTTCTGTTGGGTTGACTGTACAGGCTTACAAAATAATTTCTACTTAATATTGGCCTAAACTAACCTTCACAAAATAATTGCGACTTGGCATTTGCCTAAACTAACATTCACATCGACCTTTCATCCCCTAAAACACTAGCTGATTTAGTGTATCTATATACTTGCCTTGGGGTAGCATAATTTAGGTTAATTTCATTTCTCTGAAATAAGAATACAGTTGGAACTTAGTTCGGATACAATCATTTTCATGCTCATCTGGGTCTCTCTCATCATTGCCTCTTATTCTTGAATTCCAAACCTCATCAAGCATTCCCAAGACAGGACTCTTGTTTTTCCTAAGAAGGTTATTAGAATTTAACCACAAGGTCTGGGAAGAGCATCATGTAACCAAGTCCAGCTAATCTGTACTCAAGTGTTGGGCAGTGCTTGAACTCTTCCTATTTTGGCTAGGTATAGTTTGGTAGAGATTCTGGTGAATTATTTTCTCTATTGGCCCTCTTTGGTGGATAGGGTGTGCACATTTTGCTTGCTCCTGGGACTGAAGTGTTTGGCTGGGCTTCTTACTTGGAATCCTTCCCTATCCCACAAAATCGTTTGGTGATGATGGTGGTGATAGAGTGGTAGGAACAGCAGAAGGTAAGTGTGGGAAGGGAAAAGGACAGCTTATAACAGGCTATAGTCAACACACTTACAGTTCCACCTTTCTTTCTCTTCACTGAGCTCAGTAGGTAACAATGTCTTGACTAGTTCTAACATGGGCTTCCCCATCATCCTCTGAGATTCCTTGTAGTCATATTCAATTAACATTTTGTTAAATAAACAGCTGTTACCCTCCCCCATAACATTTAACCCCCTTTTAATATACCAGGTAATATACGCACAGTCTTAATATCATGTTCGTTCAATATAATTCTTCTGGATACAGCTATGGTAATTTCTGTCTTTGAAGAAATCAACCTGAATGGCCTAGGTGGATGCAACAGGAAAGGGGATGGCTGGGAAATGGGGCATTTGCCTCCCAGAGGATGGCATCTAGTATGAGAAATGGAGATATTAGATGTATCGATCACCCAGAAGTGCTCAGCATTATATTCAACATCTTACGAGGGAATTAGAAAAGGGCTGGGAAGAAAGTCATAGACTGGAATGGTAAGTGAGTTAGAAAGCACCTGATAGAGCATATGGTAAAATCCTGCCCCCCAATTTACAGGGGAAGACAGAAAGTCTACGAAGACAATAGATAGTAAAGCCTTTCAACCACACCAGTGCTATAAATAATGCTAGATTTCTGCCTAATCCTTCGGGATAACAGAAGAATCAGCTGAGGGCAGGTAAAGTGAAAAAGAAGCAAAAGAATGTAAGAGCTGCAAAATGAGTTTAAGTTCCAGTAGGGGAAAATGAGGTTCTTCCTCCTGAATCCTTAGCCAAACCTTGCCAAATCTCAGGCTAGAGGGAGAGCAACACAGCCCCTGGGTGTGGGTGGGGTGTGCGTGGGGGTGTGGGTGGGAGGTGGAGTATGTAGCAGCCAATTTCCAGGTTGGTGTGAGTAAGTGGTACTTACAGAACATAGAGCCTACCCTCATATAGTCCACAAGGAGTTCCTTTCTGCAAGGTGCGGAAATGTAGTGGAATAAAACCAGCTCAGTGCAAGAAGAGGAAAAGGCTTGGTTCCTACACTCAAATAATCAACTCCGACAACCTTTCAAAGTTCTCATTCTGATCCACTCCTGATTAAGTGGATAAATCAAATGCCCTTTATTATTTTCTCCTATTCATTTCTTTCTATCTATTCCCAAGCAATTCCAGTTGAAAGCACCTTAGAGAGGCTTAATTATACTAAAATCATTGCATTTGCATTCAATTGCACATAATTCCATTTTGTTTCCCAGTCTCTTATACACATTTAAGCATTTGATAAATTTTGTTAATATAAATGGTAAACTCCTAAATTGTCATGCCTTTCAACTAAATCAAAACTTCAAATACGTTGCTGCCCCAGAGATGAAATTTGGTGGGATGGTTATAATTTATACATCTTTAAATAGCAACTATATTTAAGGACTACCCTGACATTTCAGATGGTCGACATCTTGTGTTTTCATGTTTCTGGAAAGAGGCAGGAACATATACAGTGCAATAATCACTGAAGTTGTATGTAGTGATTCCACAAGTTTGAACTAAATTCTAGCATCACCATCTGTGAGCTGGCAATGAAGAGACCTTTTGCCATAAATGCACCACCCACAACATCAGAGACAGAGTGCCCAACAAATTAACATGCTTAGGCACTCACACTTAAGCAGATACCTTAATTAATGAAAAGGAAATACACAACTTCCCTAACAAGTAATATAAAACATGGAGGGCCACGGGAATTTGGAGGAGGTTGCTGCTGCTGCTAATCAAGTACTTCTTCCCAAAACATGGCCTTGCCCCACCCCATCCCAGCTTGACTTCTGTTTCTAGGTATGCCCGCCAGAAATAAGATTTATTTTCCATGAACTCAACTGGCAAAACAGTTCCTTTATTTTTGGCATGAAAACATTCGCTCCTTTATGTAGGTCAAAACTTTACCCTTAGAAATATTATCTTGCTTTTAGAAAAGCACACTTCTTCACTGTATTGCTTTGTAAAATTTCACTTTCTAGCCCTATGGTAAATAATTATCAAAGTCTGCTATTTCTCCCACCTCTCTCTCCCTCTCTCTCCTTCCTTGTAATTTATAGCACTTCTCACCACTCAGTCTAGCTGACAGGGAAACAAAGAAACAGTACCTTCAATTGGACAAGGTTGATCTTCTCTATTTGCTTCTGCCCAGATGACCCAGTCTTTTAAAATGGCCCTTGAATGTTCAGTGTCTGCCTATTCACTCATCTAACTGGGGCACCTCTTCCATGCTTCATGTCCTCCACCCTGGCAAAATCTATCTGTCAGTCACTTAGGATCTTGTTCTTGGTGGTTTAAGTTTTCCATATTTGTCAAATCGAGATAATACCACCTACCTTATATGAACTGTCATGAGGAAATAATTTAGCACAGTGCCTGGGCACACAATAGACTAAGAATAAATGTCAGATTCCTTTGTCTGTTAACAGATAATAATAATGGTTTAAGATATGACTCCACTTTGGTAAACTGTGCCTTTAAACAGGGCCTTCAAACAGGGCCTTCTGGGAAGAACGGCTCATCCCAAAGTAATGATTGGCAGTGGAAATTATAGAGACTGGGGAACACCGGTGAAACAGATATTTTGGTGTAGGTGGAATGTTTCTGGATATCCTTGCATTCACTCCACATTGACAGTTGTCTAGTTCTCTATCTTCAAACTTTAACTCAAATTTCTTGTATTATAAGAAAACGGCTTTGGTACCTTAAAAATCAAAATATCAGGAGAAAAAAAAAGCAACTGAAATAAGGAAACATGTAAAATAAACCTGAATACAAATGAACTTCTCCCAAATGAAGAATTCTCTTAGGAGCCAGAAGTAAATCTAAGTATTTATGGCTTTTGGTGAATGTGGCTGTTCTTCTATGTAGTTTGCTTCACAAAAAGAATTTAATAAGAATGTTCCAAGAGCTTTTACAACAATTTTAAACCTATTTTTGTAACGATCTGGAATAATATCAAGCCCAAAGAATGAAAGAAACCAAACTGAGCTTGTACATAAAACAACATAGTGGAATTATGAATGGCAGCAGGCTAAATGTAAAAGACAGAGGGATACATAAAATATACAGTATCATGGAAAGAGGCTTGTCATACGAGTTTCAGTTTTCTCATCTGTAAAACAGTAATAAAAATAATCTCTGCCCTGGAAAAAGCACAGGGCTGCCTTTAAGATCAAATGTAGTAAACTTAAATAAGTATTTTGGAAACTATAAAACATAGAGAGTGGTTTTTGTAAATACAATGGACCCACAAGTATAAAGTAATTTCCAAGCATTCATATTACTTCCTCATGAACAAATGGAGATTTAAAAAATTGAATGAAAAGAAAATACGGCTCATACACAGGGGAAAAAAGCAGCCAATAGAAACTGCCCCTGAGGAAGCACAGACATTGGACTTACTAGACAAAAACTTTAAATCAGCTATTTAAAACACATTCAAAGAACTAAAAGAAACCATGTCTAAAGAATTAAAGAAGTGTTTTATAATAATATCCCATGAAATAGACAATATTAACAGAGACAAAAATTATATAAGAACCAAAATAGAAATTCTGGAGTTGAAAAGTAAAATAACAAATGAAAGTTCACTAGAAGGACTCAACAGCAAATCTGAGCAGGCAGAATAAAAAATCATGGAATATGAAGCTACATCAATTGAGACAAGTCAGTATGAGGAAAAGAAAAAAAAAGGAGCCAAAATGAACAAATCTGCAGAGTCATGTGGGATACCATCAAGCATATCAACGTATACATAATGGATATCCCAGAAGCAGGAGAAAGAAATAGGAAGAAAGAATATTTAAAGACATAATGGCTGAAAACTTCCTAAATTTCATGAAAAACATAAATTTATGTGTCTAAGAAATTCAGGAAGTACCAACTAGTATAAACACAAAGAGATCCACACCTATTTATATCAATCAAACTGTCGAAGTCAAAGACAATGAAAAAATCATGAAAGCAGTGAAAAAAGAGATTCATCATGTACAAGCAATCTTCAATAAGATTAACAACTAATTTCTCATCAGAAAGCATGAAAGCCAGAAGGCAGTGAGATGACGTTCAAAACGCTGAAAGAAAAAAAAAACCTGTCATCCAATAATTCTATAACCAGCAAACATGTCCTTCAAAAATAAAGGGGTACAGCCGGGCATGGTGGCTCACGCCTGTAATCCCAGCACTTTGGGAGGTGAAGGAGGGTGGATCACGAAGTCAGGAGATCGAGATCATCCTGGCTAACATGGTGAAACCCTGTCTCTACTAAAAAGACAAAAAATTAGCCGGGCATGGTGGCAGGCGCCTGTAGTCCCAGCTGCTATGGAGGCTGAGGCAGGAGAATGGCATGAACCTGGAAGGCGGAGCTTGCAGTGAGCTGAGATTGTGCCACTGCACTCCAGCCTGGGCAACAGAGCAAGACTCCATCTCAAAAATAAATAAATAAATAAATAAATAAATAATAAATGAATAAAGGGGAAATTAAAAAGAAACAGAAATAGAAGCTGAGAGAGTTTGCTATTAGTAGACATACCCTAGGGGAAATGTTAAAAAGAGTCTTTCAGGCAGATGTAAAAGGACACTAGACAGCTAGACAGTAACCTACACTGTAGGAAGAAATAAAGTCTATTAGGAAAGGTAACTACATAGATAAATAATAAGTACTACAATATAAATTAATGACATTTAAAAATAGAGATAATTCATAAAACCCAAAGTTGATTTTTTGAAAAGATTAACAAAATTGATATGCCATTAGTTAGACTACCCAGAAACAGAGAGAAGACTCAAATTACCACAATCAAGAATGAAAGAGGGAACACTACCACTGATCTTACAGAATTATAGAGGGTTATACTGGAATACTATAGACATCACATTCCAACAAATTAGATAGCTTAGATGAAATAGACAAATTCCTACAAAGACACAAACTACTAAAACTGACTCAAGAAAAAACAGAAAATCTGAATAGATCTATAACAAGTAAAATAATGAATTAGTAATCAAAAACTTCCTGCAAAGAAATGCCCAGTAACAGATGGCTTCACTGGTAAATACTACCAAAGGGCGAATTATAATTAACTCCAATCCTCCACAAAATACTGATAGAGCAGACTCTATAGACTGACAGGAAACACTTGCAATCTATTATCTCTGAAGCCTGCTACCTGGAGGTTTCATCTGCACAATAAAACCTTGGTCTTGGCCGGGCACGGTGGCTCAAGCCTGTAATCCCAGCACTTTGGGAGGCTGAGACGGGTGGATCACGAGGTCAGGAGATCGAGACCATCCTGATCTACACGGTGAAACCCCGTCTCTACTAAAAAATACAAAAAACTAGCCGGGCGAGATGGCAGGCGCCTGTAGTCCCAGCTTCTCGGGAGGCTGAGGCAGGAGAATGGCGTAAACCCGGGAGGCGGAGCTTACAGTGAGCCGAGATCGCGCCACTGCACTCCAGCCTGGGCGACAGAGCTAGACTCCGTCTCAAAAAAAAAAAAAAAGAAAAAAAACCTTGGTCTCTACAATCCCTTATTGTAACCCAGGCATTCCTTTCTATTGATTATAAGTTTTTCAACCAATTGCCAATCAAAAAATCTTTGAATCTATCTATGACCTGGAAGCCCCCACTTTCGGTTTTCCTACATTTCTGGGCCGAACCAATGTACATCTTACATGTATTAATTGATACATATCTCCCTAAAATACATGAAACCAATGTGTGACCACCTAGGGCACACATTCTCAGGATCTCCTGAGGGCTGTGCCATGGGCCACTGGTCACTCATATTTGGCTCAGAATAAATCTCTTCAAATATTTTACAGAGTTTGACTCTTTTCCTCAACAAGAAACAGCAGTATAACTAGTTCTGATATGACAAGAGCCTATAGTGTTTTAGCACATGAAGAAGCACTGGGGGAAAAAAAAAGAGTTCAGGGGAGAGGTTCCAAGATGGCCGAAAAGGAACAGCTCCAGTCTACAGCTCCCAGCATGAGCAATGCAGAAGACAGGTGACTTTTGCATTTCCAACTGAGGTACTATGTTCATCTCACTGGGGCTTGTTGGACAGTGGGTGCAGCCCATGGAGCGTGAGCCGAAGCAGGGCAGGGCATCGCCTCACCCAGGAAGTGCAAGGGGTTGGGGAATTCCCTTTCCTAGCCAAAGGAAGCTGTGACAGATGGTACCTGGAAAATCGGGACACTCCCAACCTAATACTGCACTTTTCCAATGGTCTTAGCAAACGGCACACCAGGAGATTATATCCCACGCCTGGCTCGGAGGGTCCCATGCCCACGGAGCCTCGCTCACTGCTAGCAAAGCAGCCTGAGATCGAACTGCAAGGCGGCAGTGAGGCTGGGGGAGGGGTGTCCACCATTGCTGAGTCTTGAGGTGGTAAACAAAGCAGCCAGGAAGCTTGAACTGGGTGGAGCCCTCCGTAGCTCAAGAAGGCCTGCCTGCCTCTGCAGACTCCACCTCTGGGGGCAGAGCATAGCTGAACAAAAGGCAGCAGAAACTTCTACAGACTTAAACATTCCTTTCTGACAGCTTTGAAGAGAGTAGTGGTCCTCCCAGCACGAGTTTGAGATCTAAGAACAGACAGACTGCCTTCTCAAGTGGGTTCCTGACCCCCGAGTAGCCTAACTGGGAGACACCTCCCAGTAGGGGGTGACTGACACCTCATACAGCCAGGTGCCCCTCTAAGATGAACCTTCCAGAGGAAGGATCAGGCAGCAACATTTGCTGTTCTTCAGCCTCCACTGGTGATACCCAGGCAAACAGGGTCTGGAGTGGACCTCCAGCAAACTCCAACAGACATGCAGCTGAGGGTCCTGTTAGAGGGAAAACTAACAAACAGAAAGGACATCCATACCAAAACCCCATCTGTAGGTCACCATCATCAAACACCAAAGGTAGATAAAACCACAAAGGTGGGGAGAAACCAGAGCATAAAAGCTGAAAATTCTAAAAATCAGAGTGCCTCTTCTCCTCCAAAGGAACACAGTTCCTCGCCAGCAATGGAACAAAGCTGGAAGGAGAATGACTTTGACGAGTTGAGAGAAGAAGGTTTCAGACGATTGGTAATAACAAACTTCTCCAAGCTAAAAAAGGATGTTCAAACCCATCGCAAAGAAGCTAAAAACCTTGAAAAAAGATTAGACAAATGGCTAACTAGAATACACAGTGTAGAGAAGATCTTAAATGACCTGATGGAGCTGAAAACCATGGCACGAGAACTACGTGATGCATGCACAAGCTTCAGTAGCCGATTTGATCAAGTGGAAGAAAGGGTATCAGTGACTGAAGATCAAATGAACGAAATGAAGTGAGAAGAGAAGTTTAGAGAAAAAAGAGTAAAAAGAAACAACCAAAGCCTCCAAGAAATATGGGACTATGTGAAAAGACCAAATCTACATCTGATTGGTGCACCTGAAAGTGATGGGGAGAATGGAACCAAGATGGAAAACACTCTTCAGGATATTATCCAGGAGAACTTCTCCAACGTAGCAAGGCAGGCCAACATTCAACTTCAGGAAATACAGAGAACGCCACAAAGATACCCCTTGAGAAGAGCAACTCCAAGACACATAATTGCCAGATTCACCAAAGTTGAAATGAAGGAAAATATGTTAAGGGTAGCCAGAGAGAAAGGTTGGGTTACCTACAAAGGGAAGCCCATCAGGCTAACAGCAGATCTCTCGGCAGAAACTCTACAAGCCAGAAGAGAGTGGGGGCCAATATTCAACATTCTTAACAAAAAGAATTTTTAACCGAAAATTTCATATCCAGCCAAACCAAGCTTCATAAGTGAAGGAGAAATAAAATCCTTTACAGACAAGCAAATGCTGAGAGATTTTGTCACCACTAGGCCTGCCTTAAAAGAGCTCCTGAAGGAAGCACTAAACATGGAAAGGAACAACTGCTACCAGCCACTGCAAAAACATGCCGAATTGTAAAGACCATCAATGCTAGGAGAAAACTGCATCAACTAACAAGCAAAATAACCAGCTAACATCATAATGACAGCATCAAATTCACACATAACAATATTAACTTTAAATGTAAATGGGCTAATTCTCCAATTAAAAGACACTGGCAAATTGGATAAAGAGTCAAGACCCATCAGTGTGCTGTATTCAGGAGATCCATCTCACATGCAGAGACATACATAGGCTCAAAATAAAGGGATGGAGGAAGATCTACCAAGCAAAAGGAAAATAAGAAAAAGCAGGGGTTGCAATCCTAGTCTCTGATAAAACAGACTTTAAACCAACAAAGATCAAAAGAGACAAAGAAGGCCATTACATAATGGTAAAGGGATCAGTTTAACAACAAGAGCTAACTATCCTAAATATATATGCACCCAATACAGGAGCACCCAGATTCATAAAGCAATTCCTTAGAGACCTACAAAGAGACTTAGACTCCCACACAATAATAATGGGAGACTTTAACATCCCACTGTCAACATTAGGCAGATTAACGAGACAAAGTTAACAAGGATATCCAGGAATTGAACTCAGCTCTGCACCAAGCGGACCTAATAGACACCTACAGAACTCTCCACCCCAAATCAACAGAATATACATTCTTCTCAGCACCACATCGCACTTATTCCAAAATTGACCACATAATTGGAAGTAAAGCACTCCTCAGCAAATGTAAAACAACAGAAATTATAACAAACTGTCTCTCAGACCACAGTGCAATCAAACTAGAGCCAAATTATGAGTGAACTCCCATTCACAATTGCTTCAAAGAGATTAAAATACCTAGGAATCCAACTTACCGGGGATGTAAAGGACCTCTTCAAGGAGAACTACAAACCACTGCTCAACAAAACAAAAGAGGACACAAACAAATGGAAGAACATTCCATGCTCATGGATAGGAAGAATCAATATTGTGAAAATGGCCATACTGCCCAAGGTAATTTATAGATTCAGTGCCATCCCCATTAAGCTACCAATGACTTTCTTCACAGAATTGGAAAAAACTACTTTAAAGTTCATATGGAACCAAAAAAGAGCCCGCATTGCCAAGACAATCCTAAACTAAAAGAACAAAGCTAGAGGCATCATGCTACCTGACTTCAAACTATACTACAAGGCTACAGTAATCAAAACAGCATGGTACTGGTACCAAAAGAGATCTAGATCAATGGAACAGACCAGAGCCCTTAGAAATAATACCACACATCTACAACCATCTGATCTTTGACAAACCTGACAAAAACAAGAAATGGGGAAATGATTCCCTATTGAATAAATGGTGCTGGGAAAACTGGCTAGCCATATGTAGAAAGCTGAAACTGGATCCCTTCCATACACCTTATACAAAAATTAATTCAAGATGGATTACAGACTTAAATGTTGGACCTAAAACCATCAAAACCCTAGAAGAAAACCTAGGCAATACCATTCAGGACATAGGCATGGGTAAGGACTTCATGACTAAAACACCAAAAACAATGGCAATACAAGCCAAAACTGACAAGTGGGATCTAATTAAACTAAAGAGCTTCTGCATAACAAAAGAAACTACTGTTAGAGTGAACAGGCAACCTACAGAATGGGAGAAAATTTTTACAATCTACCCATCTGGCAAAGGGCTAATATCCAGAATCTACAAAGAACTTAAACAAAT
>NW_012122709.1:344892-346655 GCF_000951035.1 Colobus angolensis palliatus
AAAAAGGATGAGTTCATGTCCTTTGTAGGGACATGGATGAAGCTGGAAACCATCATTCTGAGCAAACTATCACAAGGACAGAAAACCAAACACCACGTGTTCTCACTCATAGGTGGGAACTGAACAATGAGAACACTTGCACAAAGGGTGGGGAACATCACACACCAGGGCCTGTCATGGGGTGAGGGGAGGGGGGAGGGATAGCATTAGGAGATATACCTAATGTAAATGACGAGTCAATGGGTGTAGCACACCAACATGCACATGTATACATATGTAACAAACCTGTACATTGTGCACATGTACCCTAGAATGTAAAGTATAATAATTTAAAAAAAGAGTTCAGTAAATAGTTCTTACTTGGCTAAATTCTTAGGGTCAAAATTCTTAAACCGTGAATAAAATATTGAAAGTTTATAGTTTCCTGGGAGAGTTAAATTCATTTCTACCATTAATATTAACAGGGACAGTGTGAATGACTGGATACCAAGCCAGAAACATGGCATAGGAGGTTGTTATATTTCTGAAATTTCCATCATATTCCCAGCTTCATCAAATATAACCATCAAATGCTTTCAAAACATAGCTACACTCTTTCCTCTAAACTAATGTTGCTGGCTTTCTATCTGATAAGTACATATTCAACAAAGGCCAACTTCTAAAACTGGCTAAGTGAATTTAAAGGCTTATATGTGTTGATCCACAGGTATCTTAGGACAGCACATGTAATGTTTTGAGGTTTATTGTTACAAAAAGAGAAAAAGTACAAATTCCAAATCCATTCCAAATCCACAATGAAACAAATGATTCTGTGGGCAGTCTCTCTATGGGGAAATCTGCCTCCCTAGGCTCTGAGTAAAGGCAGAGCCCTATGGGCAAAGGCTATAGGAATATAATGTTTACTGCCAAGTACTGCATTTACCAAGTCATTAATTCTCTTTACAAAGAGCCGCCTACAAGACTCCCTGTTTGCACTATTGTTTGACATCAGTAGATGAGGATACTGGAGTCTAGAACAGTGGAAAAATATGTCTTAAAAAGTAAAACTTTTTGTGTCGATGGTTTAAGCGTTTTAACAATCTTTAAATCCATTCTTCTATTTGTTGTTGTTCTTTATAACTCCTCCATTTAGAGATCGTTGTTTAGCTATCCTAAAAAATAACTAGACTCCACCTATCTCAATATTTGCACTCACAAACCAATGAGGTTGTTTACTTAGTTGTGGCCTCTCTCAAGCAACATCAAAAACAGTGTGTCCTGACATTAATTATTCTAATGTGCTAAGAATCCCTGTAGAGAACTATGAAATAAACTACTAGTTGACATCAGAATTGTTATCCTAACTGGTTGATGGATTTAAAGCTGCTTAATGACATATGGCCTTGGCCAGGAGTGGTGGCTCACACATGTAATCCCCAAAGGGAGGCTGAGGCAGGCAGATCACCTGAGGTCAGGGGTTCAAGACCAGCCTGGCCAACATGGGGAAACCCTGTCTCTACTAAACATACAAAAATTACCCAGGCATGATGGCACATGCCTGTAACCCCAACTATTCAGGAGGGTGAGTTGGGAGAATCACTTGAACCTGGGAGGTGGCGGTTGCAGTGAGCTGAGATTGCACCACTACACTCCAGCCTGGGCAACAGAGAAAGACTCTGTCTCAAAAAAAAAAAAAAAAAAAAAAAAAGATATATGGCCTCAAATACATAACATACCAATGTGTTAATTAGCAAGTGATTATAAACATTACTAAAGAGCCCTCT
>NW_012122709.1:347825-350348 GCF_000951035.1 Colobus angolensis palliatus
AGGAGGTGGAGGTTGTGATGAGCCGAGATTGTACCATTGCACTCCAGCCTGGGCAACAAGAGCAAAACTCTGTCTCAAAGAAAAAAAAAAAAAAAGAAAGAAAAAGGAAAAGAAAAAGAAAAAAGAAAGAGTTGAGTTATTTGGGGCTTGTGTTGTGTGTGTGTGTGTGTTTGTGGTAATGTAAGGAAACCTGATCCTAATTTCAGGTTCAACACAGTAAGGAATACTTATTAATCAAATGTTAATAAAATGCTTACAGGCTTCAGGTCTGGAAAAGTCATTTTAAACACTTAGAAAAACAATCAGGAATGTCAGCTGTTTTTTCACCTGCTCATAGAGGAAATGCTTGGCTTTTAACCATGACATCCTCCTTTAACTCAACTACAGTACATTTAAATCTACTAGCACCCTCTTGTTTTGAATTACACATGAAGATATTCAACCTAGAGAATTATCTTTCCCTTGACCTGAATTCTGTCCATCCAGAGTTTCCAGTACAGCATTAAAGCTTTTGCTTGGAAATGGCTACTGTCTGTACTGGAATGACTGGATGCCTTAATGAAATTATGAAACTCTATAATCAGACACTGAAGATTGTTGCCTCCTAAGAGTAGTTTCTAAATTTGATGGCTTTCTCTCATTTGCCAGAATGCTGGGCTGACCTTCCTGGCAGGCCAAATATTTGGCTGTCGACAAGCAGAGATCTGAGAGGTACTGGGTGGCCTTGTGCCCCAAACCTTTTCCTTCTTAGGTATTTACAAGGCTTGACATTCTATCTCTAGAGACACATTCCTTTGGAATAAACATTGATCGCCCCAGGTGTCTCCTTGAAATCAAATGTTTCTTAGAGAGGTAAGACCTTAAATCACCAACATTTTGTAGTAGTATTTCCCAAAGTGTGTTCCTTAATATACTCGGCTAGTCCCATAATATATTGGAAAAAGAGACCCATGGTCAGATAAGTTGGGAAAACACATGACACTGTATCTCCTCATGCAGAGTCACAATACACATTAGTATATTAAAAGTTCTGAGAAGTCTTGCTATAAACAAACGAAATTAATTTTGTTTGGACAACTGTTTCCTTACTTGAGCACATGGAACACATTTTTAAAAACATTACTTGTAGTAAAACAAACAAAAATGTACCATATTAACCATTTTTCAGTGTACAGTTCAGTAGTGTTAAGTATATTTGCATTTCTGTACAACCAATCTCCAGAATGTTTTCATCTTGCAAAACTAAAACTCTGTACCTGTTAACCGCCTATTTCCTTCTTCCCATAGTCCCTGGCGACCACCAACTCTGCTTCCTGTTTCTGTGAGTTTGACTACTCTAGATATCTCATATAAGTGAAGTCAAACAATATTTGTCCTTTTGTGGTGCTTATTTAACTTAGCAAGATGTCTTTAAGGTTCATCCATGTTGTAGAATGTGACAGGATTCCCTTCTTTTTAAGGCTGAATAATATTCCATTGTATGTATATACCAAATTTTTTCTTATCCATTCATCTGTTGATGAACACTTAGGCTGCTATTATATAAGCCAATAACTTTTGGCTATTATGAATAATGCTGCTATGAACATGAGAGTACAAATATCTCTTGCAGACCTTGCTCTCAATTGTTTTGAATATTATATATATCCAGAAGTGCGATTGCTGGATCATATGATAATTCTATTTTTAATTTTTTGAGGCACCACTGCACTGTTTTTCATAGGAGCTGCACCATTTTACTTTCTCACAAACAGTGCACAAGGGTTCCAGTCTCTCCACATCCTGCCCAACACTTGTTATTTTCTGTTTTTCTTTTTATAGTAGCCATTCTAATTGGGTATGATGTGATATCTCATTGTGGTTTTAACTTATATTTACCAATTGTTCAATGATGTGAGCATTTTTCATGTTCTTGCTGAAGGTGCACTTATAAAGAAAAAAACAAACCAACACAAGTTCTGTGGAACATACTTTAGGACATACTGCCAGAAAGAATGAGTGATAATGATTTTTTTTTTTCAGGATACAGGTATTTTGGGTTATTTTTAAAACAATTAACATTTACCACTTTAAAAAATTTAAAAAAAATTTTTTTTGAGACAGAGTCTCCCTCTGTTGACCAGGCTGGAATGCAGTGGTGCAATCTCAGCTCACTGCAACCTCTGACACCTGGGTTCAAGTGATTCTCGTGCCTCAGCCTCCCAAGTAGCTAGGATTATAGATGTGTACTATAGATGTGTACTATAGGTTTTATATTTTTAGTAAAAACGGGATTTCGCCATGTTGGCCAGGTTGGTCTCGAACTCCTGACCTAATGTGATCCCTCCACCTCGGCCTCCCAATGTGCTGGGATTACAGGTGTGAGCCAGCATACCCCACCAACACTTGTTACTTTAAAAGCAACACAATATATGTGCCCAAAGAGTGGTTATCTCTGAGTAGTAGGATTAGGGGTAGATTAACTTATTTTTACTTATATATAATTTCTAGACTTCTCCAATGAACATATGTAATTTTAAAAGT
>NW_012122709.1:351007-439217 GCF_000951035.1 Colobus angolensis palliatus
GCCCGCCACCTCGCCCAGCTAGTACTTTTTTATATTTTTTAGTAGAGCCGGGGTTTCACCGTGTTAGCCAGGATGGTCTCGATCTCCTGACCTCATGATAGGCCCGTCTCGGCCTCCCAAAATGCTGGGATTACAGGCTTGAGCCACCGCGCCTGGCACGATTTTCTAATTGTTCTTTCTGTGGAAACATTCAGTGCTCCATAACTTGTAAGCTTTACAGGAGAAGGGACTGTGCTTTATATTTCTCTTATATGCCCCAGTAATAATAACCATATTTTCAACCCAACGAAAGAATACCACCTAACAAACGATGTGTGTGTGTCTGTGTGTGTGCACGCATGCTATATTTGAGTATGTGAGGCAGTATGGGAATTTTCATATGCATATTAAATACTGAAATTATCATGCATGTTCAATGATTTTTGAGGCCAAACAGATAAAAAGCTTTAAAATGAGCCCCTGAGTGATACAGAACTATTACTCACACACTCCCCACACCAATAAAACTTTCTTAAAACCTTAGGGAGCACTGAATATAATATATTTTAATGTAATTTCTCCAGTAATAAATACATTAGTATTCTCATTTCTACCTTTAATAATTTTTAAACAATATTTTGACCTATGCCTTAGCATTTTGTCAATTAAACATTGTTTAGTTGGTGTTATGTAAACTGATTTGTTCCTAAAATAATCTCCAATCAGAATATGCCATCTCATCTATTAGATTTCCTTCTCTCAACAGATGTTCTGAGTCCTCATTGTTTCCAGATTACAATCAGGTTGTCCATAACACAGAGATCCAGACATCTGGGCCAAGGGAAAAGGGCAAAGCCATTTACTCAGGTATGGGAGGAAACACTTCCTGAAAGTTTACCCAGCAGCCATTCCCACGTGTGATATCCTGAAGGTGCTGGTCTGGGCTTTGCCAGAGTTCCGATACATGAAAATAAAGTGGACCTTAAGTGTGATTGCCACCTATAGCGGAAAGAGTAGAGGATTTGAAGACCTGGGGTCAAGAGTCAGCTCTACCAATTTACCAACGGATGATCCTGGTATAAGTCTGGTATCCAATCAGAGTCTCACCCGTAAAGAGCAGATCATAAAAGCACGTACCTCATGAAACAACTACAGAGAGTCAATAAGATAATACATATGAAAGCACTTTGTAACATCTCACCCAAAGCAGTTTAAGGTAACTTTACTTCTGCTCTAGAGGAGAGAAACTCTATTCCTACTCCATATAGAAATTCTGTTTAGTTCAGTGAATTGCTATGGACCATGTCAGTCCTTTACTTGCTCAAAACAGTACAAACAAAACCCCCAAAGCCAACTACAAAAAGAAACAAAGACTGATTAATACTTAGGAGGGGAGAATGCAAAAAATCTCCTGGCACAGTCATATTCTTTCCACTTTTTTCTCCCCATTGAAATTATAAAATATCCATTAAAAACCATTTAAATAGACATTTCATGAAAGAATATGTACAAGTGGATAATAAGCTTATAAAGAGACACTTAATATCATTAGTTGCTAGGGAAATGCAAATTAAAACCACAGTGAGATACCACTACACACCCACCAGAAAGTCTATAATTAATGAATGACAATACCATATGTAGAATAGGATATGGATAAAAAGAACCCTCATGCATGGTTAGTGGAAATGTAAAATGGTACAGTCATTTTTCAAAAATAGTTTAGCAGTTTCTCAAAAAGTTAAACATATATTTATTATATGACCAAGCCATTGCACTCTTACGTATCTACCTCAAAGAAGTGCAAATATTACATCTACACAAAGATTTGTATGTATATGTTCACAGCGACACTATTCATACAGTTCAAATCAGAAAACAATCCAAATGTCCGTCAACTGGTGAATGAATATTTTTAACAAAATGTGGTATACTTGTACAATGGAATGCTACTCAGCAATAAAAAGGAACAAAGTATAGATACATGCTACAGCACAGATTAACCTGAAAAACAATATGCTAAATGAAAGAAGCCTGACATAAAAGATTACATCTTGTAGAATTCAATTTACATGAAATATTCAGAAAAGGCAAATCTGTAAGGACAGAAAGTAGATTAGCAGTTGCCTGGGGCTGGGGTGGGAATGAGGAGTGACCGAAAACAGGCATGGGGCAACTTGTTGGGGTGATGAAAATGTTCCAAATTGGGTTGGGGTGATGGTTGCACAATTGTATAAATTCAGGAAAACATTTTGCATTGTACATTTACAACAGGTAAATTTTATGAGATGTAAATTATACCTCAATAAAGTAACCAAAAATGTATTTGCAAAATGGAGAGATTATGCTAGTCTGTGTGACAAGTGAGGAACTCAAGCTTGGATTAAAATACCTGCCCTTGGAGTCAACACCCAGTAGAAAGCTAGCTATCTTTCAGCCAGCAATACCTTACCAGACTCCTCCCCTGTCCTAGCATTCAACCACCTATAATCACGCCATCAGCCAGGAGACACATTAACTCCATGAAGTTCAAGTTGACACTTTTTAAAACGAAATTTCTGCTCTTCTGAAATCTCTCTTTTTCATCCCACAGCCAATATTTAATATTTAATAATAATAAATCTCTATGAGAGCATCCTATCAGATGAGTAAACTCCTTGTTCTGTAGAAATTAGTCATTTCTAAGGTATACTAACTCTTTACCTATGCAAAACACTTTTATCCAACAACACGAAAGTGACAAGAAAGTGAAAATGGACCAGATAGACAGCACTTATTTGAGTTATGCTGTGAAGCCTGGAGGTCTCTGGGACACAGGCAAGCCCAGTAGCAGTTTAAAAGAGTAACAACTTGGTCAGGCGCGGTGGCTCAAGCCTGTAATCCCAGCACTTTGGGAGGCCGAGACGGGCGGATCACGAGGTCAGGAGATCGAGACCATCCTGGCTAACACGGTGAAACCCCGTCTCTACTAAAACATACAAAAAACTAGCTGGGCGTGGTGGCGGGCGCCTGTAGTCCCAGCTACTCGGGAGGCTGAGGCAGGAGAATGGCGTGAACCTGGGAGGTGGAGCTTGCAGTGAGCTGAGATCCGGCCACTGCACTCCAGCCTGGGTGACAGAGCGAGACTCCATCTCAAAATAAATAAATAAATAAATAAAAGAGTGACAACTTAAAGCACCCCCATCTACAGGAGAAAGCAATCATGTGACAAGGTAGGGAAGTCTATTTTAGAAATGTTAAACTGTATTTTTAAGAAGTTTAACATTTTGAAATTTTGGTCCTAACCTTCAGATGTCAAAAAACAACTGAGCTTTCCAGAATCTCCAGGAATTCTAGTCATTCAAAGTTTAAAATATACCTAAGAAAGTATGCCAGACTCACACTCCATTCATCAAACCACAACCAACACACTCCTCTAGTTATGGTGTGCTGAACAGACAAAGGATTTAAGGTCAGAAAACCTGGATTCCCATCTATTTTGTTTCTTCTACTTGCTAGAAGTGAGACCTTATGCAGATCCCTGAACCTCACGAATCCTTAGTTTCGTATGTTGTGAAATCAGGGTAAGAGTTATACCTATCTCAAAGGGTTATGGGAATTCAGTGTGTGTACATAAAAAAACACTTCGTAAATTGCAAAGGCCTATTCAAATAGAGGCTGTCTACTTTCCAGAAAACTCCAAAATTCTTTATATGTTATTCTGAACTATAATCCCACTCACTAAAATTACTTTTAAAAAATATTCTGTTTTCATTTCCCTATCTCTAATGGGCCCTGTTGAGCCCTGACATACCTGGCCTTGCATATGGTCATTGCTTACTCTGTTGTACACACTAACAATTATTCCAAACAGTGTTTAGATCTGTTTCTTACACTTACACTTCCTGGTTCACAAAAGAAAAAATCATTGTCAATCCGACATTTCTATAGCACACTTCTCCCAAAGGATTTCCACATGCATTCTCTGCTCGGTGAAATGCAATTGCCATTTAATAGCACATAGCAACACTATAGAACAGTCTAAGACAGGATGCGAGAGAGCCAATATTGTACGCAGCTGAAAGGACAAGGGAAGCCAGTGTCAACAGATGCAATTACCAGATGTGAACTTTGGCCAAGGAGGTCAGGGCAAATTCTCCTTTAAGAAGTGCCACAGGGGCTAGGCACAATGGCTCACGCCTGTAATCCCAACACTTTGGGAGGCCAAGGCAGGTGGATCACCTGAGGTTGGGAGTTCGAGACCAGTTCTGGCCAACATGGTGAAACCCTGTCTCTACTAGAAATACAAAAATTAGCCGGGCATGGTGGCATGCACATGTAGTCCCAGGTACTCTGGAGACTGAGGCAGGAGAATCGCTTGAACCTGGGAGGCGGAGGTTGCAGTGAGTCAAGATCACACCACTGCACTCCAGCCTGGGCAACAGAGGGAGACTCTGTCTCTAAATAAATAAATAAATAAATAAATAGCCACAGGATCTTTCATGCCCAAAAGTCATTGCAACTTTGGCATCACATTTTATTCAGAATGGAATCCTTTGGAGCCCCAAACCTCTGCTGTTGCACTGATCCTGTTTTGAGGTAGGGGAGGGTGATTTGCATGGCTTCTCACTAGCAGATCTCCCCTCACTATTCAGATGGCAGGCTCTCTGAAAAACTTACATCTAAATAAGAACTTGGCATTATTTGGGGGTGATTTAAAGGGCTGATAGCTGCAGTAGATATGAACATAAGCCACAATTTAACACTTCTTCCCCATGCAGCTGCCTTCCCACCACCCCCTGCCAAACACGCTGGGAAAAGCAATTGTTCTCCAGTCCCACACAAACTTGGAATGAGCCAATTGTCCTTATTTTGTTCTCACTTTGACATTTATTTCCTTTCCAATACAAGACAGGTGCACTGGTCCTTGTAGTATAGGGTGATGAAAATCAAGTGGGAAGAATGATGCTTTAAAAGGCAGCAGATGCACGGTGTGGTGGATCACACCTGTAATCCTAGAACTTTGGGAGGCCGAGGCAGGCAGATCACTTGAGGTCAGGAGTTTGATACCAGCCTGGCCAACATGGTGAAACCCTGTCTCTACTAAAAATACAAAAATTAGCTGGAAATCACTTGAACCCGGGTGGCGGAGGTTGCAGTGAGCCAAGATCGTGCCACTGCACTCTAGCCTGGGCAACAGAGTGAGACTCCCTCTCAAAAAAACAAACAAACAAACAAAAAATAAATATTTTTTAAAAAGGCAATCAGATTCAAAGGGAGGGCTAGGAAGTTCACTTGTGGGAAATTAGACTCTTCTCCAGGACTTCCCCTCTAAAGTCATCCATGGGGACTTGCATAATGTTATCCAGAAGAAAATTCTATTGGGGACAACATTAATTCACCAAAGATTCTCTTTTATATTATTTATTTGTTAAAATAAATTTTTTTTCGAGATAGGTTTATCTCTGTCACCCAGGCTAGAGTGCAGTGGCATGATCATGACTCACTGCAGCCTCGACCTTGGCTGAAGCGATCTTCCCACTTCAGCCTCTCAAGTAGCTGGGAACACAGGTGCATGCCACCAAGGCTGGATAAGTTTCTTATTTTTTGTAGAGACAGGGTCTCGGTATGTTGCCTAGGCTGGTCCCACACTCCTGGGCTCAAGTGATCCTCCCACCTCAGCCTCCCAGGCAGCTGGGATTACAGGTGTGAGCCACCGTGCCTGGTCACATTATCTTTTAAATCTATGAAATTCTTAGAGGCAAAATCATGATATGTAAATACCTGGCCCTCAAAATGAGTCATTACTAACTATTTTAATTAAATCTATTTTCAATGCAGCATGAAGTGTCAGGTACCTATGTGTTCATAATGAGAAGAGTTTTTGTCCTTTAGGGAATCTATGTATGGGTCAGAAAAACTTCCCTTTCTCACACTTTACAAAAGCAAAGAATGAATTTGGTTTGCCTGCTTATTCCATTTTGTACTACGAGGTATTACTTTCAAAATGTGAACACCTCCTTTATTCACAACAAAACAAGAGAAAAACTGATTACTTAGAATTTATGACCAGTTAATTTTCTTATTCTCAAGCCTAAAAATGAATTGCTTGTTCCCTTGCCTGCCAGTCTTTTCTCCTCTGTCCACTTCCTTCCCAAACACTAGTGCTGATGAATGAAGTCTGTTTGTGGTTTGTGTCAGTATTTGTCTAGGAAGGGAGTGACACATAAGTTGGAGTGGGGGCATAGCAACTTGGACCAACTCCAAGTTGGCCTCAAAAATGACAAGTTACCAATAATATATTGTGCTCTCCTGCATCCACTCTTGGCTGGTGCCCATGTACACTGCATCATACGATACTTAGGTCGTTCTGTTTTCTAATGTAGATGTATATGAATGCCTTGCTTCAAATTTAGTTGTGGATCCCCAAAGAACAGATGCTGAGTTCCAATATTGTTCCTCAAGGCATGTGGTTCATAGGGAATGATACTTTTCAGACTTTTAAATCAGGAGTGTACAAACTTTTGGCTTCCCTGGGCCACACTAGAAAAAGAAGAATTGTCTTGGGCCACACATAAAATACACTAACACTAACGGTAGTTGATGAGAAAAAAAAAAAAAATTGCAAAGAAGTCTCATAATGTTTTAAGAAAGTTTACAAATTTATGTTGGGCCACATTCAAAGCTGTCCTGGGCCACATGTGGCCAGTGGGGCGTGGGTTGGACAAGCTTGTTTTAAGTAAAAATTCTATTGTCTAGACTTTTCCCTCAGGCTCCTAACTCAAATTTATAACTGCCCACGGTATACTTCCACTTGACTATCCCAACCTCAACTCCCAGAATTCGCTGCACACATCTTCGCTAATCAACATTCTCTAGATATGCCACACAGTTTCACACCTCTGTGCTTTGTCCACACTGTTCTCTTAGCCTTGAGTGATGTCTCCTATTGAAATTCTGATTATCTTCCAGGAACCATCTCATATGTAATTTCTTCCATAAATTCTTCCCCAATTCCTGCAAGTGAATCTAATCATTTCATCTGTGCTCATACAACATTCTGTTTAGACTTGTCTTAAAATCTCAATCACATTCTGCCTTGTATTGTAAGTATTTGTGTCTGTATCTGTCTCTCCTATGAGGCCAAAGGCTTTTTGAGGGTGGTACTGTGTCTGATTCATCTTTGTGTCTCTCCCAGGGCCTACCCAAGTACTTGACACTCAGTGACCGAATAAACAATAAACATTTAGAGTAAGAACTCAAATACTATGCGTTGATCTATTGAACTGTGGGTATGTCCTCTACCTGTTAATCAAGGAGCCTGGCATAGACCATAAACCAAATACAGAACACAGAACGTCTGTGTCAGAACAGCTCCAAACATTTGTCAAATTTTGGGAAATTTGTTTAAATTATTTTACTTGCACAAAAACTTTGTAGGCCTGGCAGTTAATAGGAAAAAAAAAAAAAAATCAAATCACTGACTTACCTCCAAAAGTTTTAGCCACGGAACATTTTGCAGACCATTAAGAATGAGGGCTTCTGTTTAGGCAGTACTGGTTAATTTCTAACATAGAAAGTTACTTCTGGTCACAGTGTTAGTGGATCGATTATTTTTTGCTGTTCTCAATAACGTCATGCCCTGAACAAATACTCCTTTTTGGAGAGTGTGCCTTTCTGAGGGTTCCAGTAACTTCTACTGGGAGTGCAAGTGCAATCTGACACCGGCCCCCCACTCCTGACAGTCTATCAGGAGCCAGATTTCAGTTTTCCAGTAGGGTGCACTTGCCCCTGCCACCAGAAGCTGGAAATAAATTGCCTAAAGTTCTTCTGTAAAAAATATTTGGGGAAGGCACCTTGGAACATACTCCATTGATCCTAACTAAACACCTTTGCCAATATTTCCTGTCTTAGGCACAGTAAATCAGTGAGATGCTAGGTGTTGATATGTGGTGGTTTCTTTGTTCCTTTCTAAATCCTAGACATCTTGGAATCTACACTATTGATATTCCAACATGCAAGTTATTATCATGACTAACACAGACAGAATTACCTGCTGCTACATTCCAGGTATGTTTACGTATTTCCCTGTCTAACCTGCTTCCTCCCTCCAGCTGTCTCAGTGTGGACGAAAGGGAGGCTTTTCCCCCTCCCCTGCATTTTCTCTAACAACTGTGATGTCAAATGCAATTATTTGTGGAGGAATCTGCTGTATGCATGGATGAAAGAGACACATGCAAATCCTCAACAAGAAAGGGAAATACCAGCTATAGGGAACTATGTCCCAAAAGCATGCCGGTCTGGCAGCCTCTGCCGAAGGCCCCCTGTGCAGATATTAACAAGCTGAACACAATATGACTTTAGGAATGCAAAAGAAAAAACTGTTTAACATTTGAAAAATCTCCTCCTCAACCTGAGGTCAACCCAGCTAATAAAAAAGCTTCAAAAACTTCTGAAAAACCATGAATAAGCCCCAGATGCTCCTGTTCTCAGCTGAACTTTCCACCAAGTTATTTCATACCCTCTATTTTTCACAAGTAGAACTATTTCAACCTCCTGTGCCGTCCTATCTTTCCAAAGAAAATTGCCTGCAGCCAAATTCCTTCTCCCACCCACAGTAACTAATTGTCCGTACTGTTATTCATCTCCTTTTCTGAAGAAGAATTAAATTGGCAAGACCCCTTAGTGCAAGGGTGGGGACCTTTTTTTCTATCAAGGGCCACTGACTCACAGGGGAAGAAAATCAATTGGGGCCACACACAAGTAAGAAGCTGCTTGATTTAGTTTAGCTTTTTTTTGCTTGTGTTTGTGGAAGAAATAGAAAACATTCACCTTGTTTTCTTTAAGAAAAATAAGGACAGGGAAAGGAAAACTCCATTGAATAGGTATAGTAAATTAAAACAAAATTCCAGGTGTATGCTATACCAAGTTTGGGGAATGAGGAGGTTAAAAAAAGATGTCCAGGTCAGGTGCAGTGGCTCATGCCTGTAATCGCAGCACTTTGGGAGACCGAGGCAGGCACATCACTTGAGGTCAGGAGTTTGAGACCAGCCTGGCCAACATGGCGAAACCCTGTGTCTACTAAAAATACAGAAATTAGCCAGACATGGTGATGCACGCCTGTAATCCCAGCTACTTGAGAGGCTGAGGTGGGAGAATTGCTTGAACCCGGGAGGCAGAGGTTGCAGTGAGCCAAGATGGTGCCACTGCACTCCAGCCTGGGTGACAGAGCGAGACTTTGTCTCAAAGAAAAAAAAAATGTCAGGAAGGAGGAGACAGAGAGATTAGGAAAAGAAAACAAAAGGTAGAGAATAGAAAGAGAGAGGCCAGGGGATGGTAAGAAAAAAAGGAGAAAAACTAGATACTGGGACACAGGAAAAGATGGACAAACACAGAGGAAGGTCTGGCACACTCCCTAGTTCATGTGTTAGTTGCAGTAAACAGCTTGTCCCACCCCTGGTGCTCCCTGGACCATGGGCATTAGAGTAAGTGATCAATGCCCTTTGAAATCCTTATTAGCGGCCGGGCGCAGTGGCTCAAGCCTGTAATCCCAGCACTTTGGGAGGCCAAGACGGGCAGATCACGAGGTCAGGAGATCGAGACTATCCTGGCTAACACGGTGAAACCCTGTCTCTACTAAAAAATGCAAAAAACTAGCCAGGCGAGGTGGCGGGCGCCTGTAGTCCCAGCTACTCCGGAGGCTGAGGCAGGAGAATGGCGTGAACCCGGGAGGCGGAGCTTGCAATGAGCTGAGATCCGGCCACTGCACTCCAGCCCCGGCGACAGAGTGAGACTCCGTCTCAAAAAAAAAAAAAAGAATGAAATCCTTATTAGCTTTCTAGCAGTTTAGGAAAAATTCTTTCTGTGCTGAGAAACAGCTGGCCTGCTTTGATTTTCAAACTTCAAAGCTATTTTTTGAAATAAAGGTTATTTTCTCAAGAACGTCTGAAGGTTTTACACGTGTATAAAGGAATGACTGAAAATGACGTTGCAAAGCTGTCAGATGGCCTTATCTTTGGTCTTTGAGAGATTAGAGCTGTCTTATTCCATAGAGCCTGCGTGTTACATTTGGAATCAGCATTTATTTCACTGATTTGAGGGATTTCCCACTGCACCCCACCCACCTTGCCCCACAATCAAACTTAATTTGGGGTTCCATTGGATCTTATATATAGGCAATATAAAATGGAGGCCACATATACATCTCTAAGGTAAGGAAAAACAGACCAGCATTCACAGCTCTTTCATGATCACTGTTCTCCCACTGAAAGCTGAAGTTGTGAATGTCTGCACCTAGCAACCCACTAAGAAAGAAGTTGCTTTCAAGCTGCAGTAACTGTTTTTAGCACTACCATATATGTGCTACTGTACCTTATTCCCAGAATATTTGGGGTTATGTTCTGCTGGTGGCACATTAAAGAAGACAAAATAGAACAGGAAAATGTCCACAGAAGGTGAAATAAAATAATGAAGGATGGAGAACAAAGCAAAGCCATATAGGGACAAACTAAAATCACTGGCTTCTTGAGTCTGAAAATATGATGACTGAAGCGGAAAAGAAAATAAGCGCATAGAGGCTGGGCGTGGTGGCTCATGCCTGTAATCCCAGCACTTTGGGAGGCCGAGGCAGGTGGATTACCTGAGGTTGGGAGTTCAAGACCAACCTGACCAACATGGAGAAACCCCGTCTCTACTAAAAAAACAAAAATTAGCCGGGCTTGGTGGCGCATGCCTGTAATCCCATCTACTCGGGGGGCAGAGGCAGGAGAATCGCTTGAGCCTGGGAGGCGGAGGTTGCAGTGAGTCTAGATTGTGCCACTGCACTCCAGCCTGGGCAACAAGAGTGAAACTCCATCAAAAAGAAAGAAAGTAAAAGAAAAGAAAAGAAAGAAAGAAGAGAGAGAAATAAAGAAGGAAAGAAAGAAAAGAAAGGAAGGAAAGGAAGGAAAGGAAGGAAGAAAAGGAAGAAAGGAAGGAAGGAAAGGAAAGAGAAAGAAAAGAAGTGCATACAATGTGATAGGTAGAGTTACCACAAACTTAAGTCCTAGAATACTGGAGTTTGAGGGGTATTCCCTTGAACTTGAAAGAGATGCTTTGGGGTTAGATAAAGGGAGGCCCTACTTTGCATATCAAATACTAAGGAATTTGTTTTCCTAAGGGGTTGGGCAGGCCAAAAATAGAAATAGATTCTAAAATATTTGGGCCCATTTGTGAATGACAGAATCATACTGGGTTATTCTGAGAAGTTCAGATGCATGGAGGCTACCTCTCACTGTACACACATCTCTGAGTGTGCCTGTCAGCTCGAATCCTGGGTGGTGCAGATCATGGGGGCTGCCCCTGGGACCATGTCTCTAAAAGGTCCTTGGTGCTGCCCTCAGAATTAAGGGGATGACTCCTAGGCTATGAGGCTGAAACACTGGGTCAGTATGCACTGGTCAGGAGGTCACCAGGCCACCAGACCGAGTGATACTGCTGTTGCCTCCTCACAGAAGCTAGGCTGCTTCTGAGACAACCAATAGAGATGAATACAGCTCAGTTGGGGACCAGGGAGGAACGGCTTTGGTTTGGTCCAGTGTGGCTTCAATCTTACATCTGTCTTTATCTATTTCAAAAAGTTGATTTGTTTTAAGTGAAAACAGATTCATTTTTTCTGATTCAAAAAAATAATTTTTAAAAAGTATTTGGGGGCGCCTATGGTCCCAGCTACTGGGGAGGCTGAGGCTGGAGAATGGCGTGAACCCGGGTGGTGGAGCTTGCAGTGAGCCGAGATCGCACCACTGTGCACTCCAGCCTGGGCGACAGAACAAGACTCCATCTCAAAAAAAAAAAAAAAAAGGATTTGGGCAGAATACAGAGAGGTATAAAAAAGGAAATGAAAACTACTGTAATACTGCTAATGTTTTGATATAATTCTTACAGACTTCATTCTACATACATATATATATAATACACGCTAATTTTTTAAAAAATTGGATTGTTCTTCACTACTGTCTCATAGTCTGCATTGCTTTTTACTTAGTAATATATGATAGGTATCTTTCTATGCACAATGTGTTTTAAAAAATATTTTTAAATGTCTGCAGATTACTCCATTGTATGGAAACAGCACAGTTTCCTTAATAAATCTGCTATTGATGGACATTTGGATTGCTTTTATTTTTATGGTTTTTTTTTTTTTTTTTTGAGACAGGGTTTTGCTCTTTCACCCAGGCTGGAGGGCAGTGGCGTGATCTTGGCTCACTGCAACCTCCGCATTCCGGTTTCAAGCAATTCTCGTGCCTCAGCCTCCCGAGTAGCTGGGATTACAGGTGCCCACCTGTAATGGTAGCTAGTTATAATTAATAGTGGATATTATTAATCAAAGGAGAGTGGTGAGAAATGTGATAATGTAAATAAAACATTTACATGTATGAGCCTATAGATTTATTGTTTTTTCTGATTTAAAAAAATAATTTTAAAAAGCATTTGGGCAGAAAGATATAAAAAGGAAATGAAAATTACTGTAATACTGCTAATGTTTTGATATCATTCTTACAGACTTTATTCCACATACATATATATGCATTAATTTTTTAATATGTGTGAAATAAATGTGATAATGTAAATAAAACATTTATATTTATGGGTCTCAAAAGTGTTAAAACACTTAAATGCTGCAGAGATTCTTTGTTTCTTTTTTTTTGAGACAGAGTCTCAATTTGTCACCCAGACTGAAGTACAGTGGCACGATATTGGCTCACTGCAACCTCTGCCTCCCAGGTTCAAGTGATTCTCGTGCCTCAGCCTCCCAAGTAGCTGTGATTACAGGTGACTGCCACCATGCCCAGCAAATTTCTGTATTTTTAGTAGAGACGGGGTTTTGCCATGTTGCCAAAGCTGGTCTCGAACTTCTGACCTCAAGTGATCCACCCACCTTGGACTCCTAAAGTGCTGGGATTACAGGTGTGAGTCACAGCACCCAGCTGCATTCTTATTTTCTTACTAACATTTTTGTGTTGTTAAGAATTAGGCAGCTTTAGAGTAGGTCTCATCTCCTAGATGTCCCCCACACAGACAGGGCCCCCAAAACTCTCTGAGGTCTTGCCATCATCCAGAATAACATTTCTGACTTTTCGGACTGGATTCAACTGCTTTGAGGGGTGGGCAGGCCTCGCAGTCTAGCAGATGTCTGCTCTCACATACCTAAATGGCATTTGGCTCCCCATAGCATTCACCTGGCGATTGTTTGCCATTGTCTACCATACTGGGGAGGAAAGCTTATCGTGTTCTCTTCCTTGTTGGGCCCTCTATAAATACACCCAGATTGCGTGGGCCTGAATTGAACACTCTGGCGAGAAACCAGCTTTCTCAGGAAGAAGGAGATCAGTTGCATTACAACATAACTTGCAATTCCTTTCCAAACTTCTGGTGCTTATGCTTTGAAAAAAAAAAAAAAAAAGCTGCTGCTGCTCATCATTGCTAGCCAAAAGCATTTATAGATTATGGACTTTTTTTTCATCTAGAAAGGAGCACATAGCAAGCATGGTGTTCTTCATTAGAGGTTGTGAGACATCCAGCCAAGGATTAACACTAAGCGAGTCCTGGATAAATGCTACTCGGTCTTGATCACTATCTTTTTCCAGGTCATTTCTTCTATTACTTTTCCTTTAAGATAGAGTCACTAAGACCATAGAAAATAAATCAACCTATAAGAGGAATTCTTAAATTATGTGGAAGATGAGAGTGGGTGGATAGGAAGAAAAAAAGTCAGGAGTTGTGGGGAGAGAAGTACCTCTCCCTCAGAGAAGGTGGCAGAAGTGGGAGTCAGGGAAACATGGGACTTATAAAAGGAAGGCAACATGTCTTTTTGTGGCAGAGAAAAAAGTTACACAAAAAATTGTTTCTGGATCAACAAAAGAAAATATATAAAGCAAAATATAAATAGAAGTAAGTTGAAGACTATAGTACTATAAGAAAATAAAGACAAAAAAAAAAAAAAAAAAGATTGTGGGTCCCTAGAAGCCAAGGGCAGTGACTATCTCATTGATTTTTCTAGTTCCTGTGCCCAGCACAGGACTGATGGTGAAGCAAGGCAGGTCTGGACTAGGGCAACAACATGGGGAAAGAAAAGGATCTCAGACAGAATTGTACAAAGAATGACCTGAAAGCACTGGTAATCGGCTACCTAGAAGAGAGTTCAGGCCTAGTGATGTCAACAGAGAAGTGAGAGCAGGACATAGCAGGTCCAGGGAATATGCTGAAAGTAGAGAGGATCACAGACCCATCTGTCCTTCCTCACAGAAATGATTCCCTCAGGGAAAGCACGAGAAAGCAATGCAATAGGGGCAGGTATGCCAAAGATTTTAATCACTTCATTCACTTTTATATCCTGCAAATAAGGAAGTTTCCCAATATCCAGCTATCTATACTCGAGGCATGAATCACCACAGGACTACACTACCCAGGGAGACTGGAGTCTAGATAGAAATACGCACATGAATTGCTGTTTTGGCTCTGCTCCTCAGGCCTTAACAAGCTGAGCTTGGAGTTGAAAGGAGGCGGCCAGGAAAATGAAAGTTGCTATTACTCAGGCTTTGACAGATAAAGTAGGTTTCCCATCTTCGCTCAATACCATATTTTATAGCGACTGAATAGGCAGAGTAGGTAAAGAGTAGGCCAGAGCCTGGGGGCTCTGTCAAAAATCATTCCACTGTATGACAGCCACAGCATAGCCCCCAAGTGAAGGTCAGAAAAGGGCGACTGAACAGGAAGAGAGTTCATGAATTTTCCAGGTTCTTAGCAAGTTGAGGACCTTCTGAATTGATGTAATGAAGACTTATGGGGAAGCTGTGGTATTATTCCACTGCATTTCTCAATAAAATAGAGGAAGGGCTATTCCAGTTGACTTCTTCAAGAAATAAAATATTCTGTACATACCTGAAAAGCAAAACCCCAGTGCAACATTTTGTAACTTTTTTGATGGCAAAAAGAATCCCCCTACTTTCTTGCCTTCTCTCTGTACCTGCCACTACATTTTCTCCCCAAAATTCATATCTGTCCCATGTGCAAAATATATTCACCCTGTCCACACAGCTCCAAAGTGGGGATAAAGAGGAACAGAATTTTTCACTTATTTATGCAATAAATAGTTATCAGTCACTTATTATATACCAGGTATTGTTCAAAGAGCTGAAGATACGGTGGTGAGTGGGACAGACAAGTTTAGTCTAACCGAGATATCTATTCTGTCTTCTCAGCATCTGCTCTGACCAGCAAGGGCACAGGGGTGCTAAGGTGGAGAGAAGAGGCAGTGTCGAGTACAAGGCAGAGCATCTTGGTGAAATGTCAGGTCAGCTCCTTGTCAGCACATGCTTGAGTAAAATGAACAAGCGAAGTCTTATATATAACATGTGTAAAGTTCTTGGAGACTGTTCTAGTGAAACAGCACCAGCTATAAGGAGCTGCCATAATTAGAAAGACATAGGAGTTGATAACAAATAGGAAAATGTGTTCTGAGAAGGTATGGAGAAGGCGAACAGTCACTGCTTCCCTCTGGGGCCCCCACTCTTCTTTGTGAGGCTGTCACGAAACACAGTAGTCTCTCCAACACATCTAAGCACCCACAGTGGCAGCTGAAGAAAAACACTATAATCTCTCTCGATCTTTCTCACAGTTTTGGTAATTTTTGAGACTTCAGTGAATGGATGGCACTCAACATTCAACAGCCAAGGAGCTACATTTAATTGGAATTCTGACTAAAAAAAAGTGTGTAACAAATTGATTAAAAGTAATAGTTAACACATTCATCAGGGAATCTAAATACCTCATTGTGAGAACTTCTACTAAAGCTTCAATAAGGGACAAATCTCTGCAGGTACTAGAAATTTCTTTTCATTTTCTACTATGGGACCTGGAGAAGCTACTGGTCTACTGTGGGAGGGCCACATCCTACTACTTTCTGCGGAGACCCAAACCACTGCCTGTTCCAGCCTCTCCTATGTCCTGGCTAATGGCCAAAAGATGACTGAGTCAACTTTAGGGACAAAGTGGTTCTCATCTCCTAAACCAAGCTTGTCCAACCCGCAGCCCACGGGCTGCACACAGCCCAGGATGGCAGTGAATGAAGCCCAACACAATTTGTAAACTTTCTTAAAATACTATGAGATTTGGCCGGGTGCGGTGGCTCAAGCCTGTAATCCCAGCACTTTGGGAGGCCGAGACGGGTGGATCACGAGGTCAGGAGATCAAGACCATCCTGGCTAACCCTCTACTAAAAAAAATACAAAAAAACTAGCCGGGCGATGTGGCGGGCACCTGTAGTCCCAGCTATTCGGGAGGCTGAGGCAGGAGAATGGCGTAAACCCAGGAGGTGGAGCTTGCAGTGAGCTGAGATCCGGCCACTGCACTCCAGCCTGGGAGACAGAGCGAGACTCCATCTCAAAAAAAAAAAAAAAAAATACTATGAGGTTATTTATTTATTTATTTATTTTTTGGCAATTTTTATTTGTAGCTCATCAGCTATCGTTAGTGTTAGTGTATTTTATGTGTGGCCCAAGACAATTCTTCCTCTTCCAATATGGCCCAGGGAAGCCAAAAGACTGGACACCCCTTCCATTTTCCCATCAGGCAGTGGGAAGGAAGGGTAATGAATTTGAATAACAAGCTTTCCTTCTTTGCCTTGTAAACGCTAACACTTAACTGGACTCCTTGCCTCCAATTTCTGATCTCTAAAGCACCCTTCACGCTGCTGGCAGTTAACATTACTGATGATAACTGATCTGACCATGTCACTCTCATGCTTCAAGTCCTTCATGTGCTCTGCGCTGCCACAGAGTAAAGCTCAGATTCCTTAGTATGCTATTCATGGCCCTCCCAAATTTTTTTTACCACCTTTTCTGTCTCATCTTTCACTGTCCACGTCCTCTTCCAATCTGGCTTGTGGCCTCAGCTCCCTAGCCACATAAGGCTATCGATGTACTTTCATGTCTTTGAGCCACTGCTCATGCCATATTCCTCTGCCAGGAAGATCCTTCCTTCCAATCTCGATCTGTCAAAATTCTCCTCATCTTTCAAAGGCTGGCTTAAAGGCTACCTCCTATTTTTAAAGTCTTGTCTAATTCCCTCGGTAGGAATTAATCCTTCTCTTCTCCGGGCTAGCATAGTACTTGGTTTATATTTCTTTTATGACACACTGTGCCTTGGAGTATAGTAATGTAGGCATGTTTTCATCACCCTCATTGAAAGTGATTAAGTTATCTCTGTATCTTTGTCTACAGCCCCTATGCTCAGTGCTTGGCACAGAGAGCTGCTCAATATTGAATAAATGAATGCAAATGGTGATGATATATGCATATGTGATGAGTGTGTGTGTGGGAGGGATTCTCTATGTCCTTATCAACAGACCCCATCAAATCCAGCACTACATAAAAAATGGGCATTCAACAAATAACTCCTAATAAATGACATGGATATATATATATATACACACACACACACATGTGTGTGTGTGTTTTACTTTTTGTTTTTCCTTGTGAATTTCATTTTGAAAAGGAGTCATAGAAGTAATCATGCTTTCAGTGACTTCCAAGAACAGCAAACAAGAACAAAGACCATTCGACCAAGTAAAAGCTCAGATCTGAGTGCCATCTCAGTATATTATAATGAAACCTGCAGTTTTAACAATAATTTGGACCATGGGTTATCAGATTGCAATTACTGATCAATCAATTTGCCACACAATAGCTCAGGGAATGACATAACTGAAAAAAGAAATTGGCAATACGAAAATTGCTCCCCACGGGGATACCCTTATCCTATATTTGTGTCTGGCAAACAAAGGCAGCAGCACCACTGGGTTCTGGTCTGGAGATCTTTCAGCTCTGACCGCCTTCGAGCATCCATATGCAGCTATAACAAACTGCCTCTAGCTTGGCTTAATCTTTTGTATTAGCTCATTAATGAGTCTGGATTCCTTCCCCATTTTCCATGGTATCCCAGGCAGGCACAAAGGCTCAGGCAGCAGGGGGCAGCTTTCCTTTTGCCTGAAAACAAGTGGTCACTGGTTCCAGTCTGTGGCTAACAAATCCATAGTTCTTTGAAGGTAGGGCCTATGGCGTAGGTCTGCCCTAGGCTCTGCAATGCAAAAAAAGAGCTTTGGGAATTTGGGCCTAGGCAGTGTCACTGGTATCTGTGACATCACCCCAACAGCTGAGAGTGATGGTGTCTCAAGAAAGCTCAGTAGCCACAAGCCCCATGAATTCTTTCTGCTCTGTTGGCATGTGAAATACACACACACTCACAAACATATTATATGCTGCTTAAAATCATTCTAAATACCTCCTGTGAGACATCTGCCAATAAGGATATCATGTCAGCCGGGTTTTAAATATAGGAACCTCTCACCACCTTCAACCAGAGAGCAAAATGCAAAAGGAATGCAGATTAACTTGCCCTGAACTTTATAGCTCTGAAGTCTCTGCACTTGATACCATCCTTCCATGAAAGGTCCTGGTGGGGCTGGAGATTAAAATGGGACTTCTGGATTATGTGGTAAAATCTCTAAGCTATACTCCAAGGGCAGCCTGCCTATTTATAGAGCCTCTACTTCAGGGCAGAGTTCAAATTTGGGAAAATCTGAAGAACTTAATTTAAACACACACACACACACACATACACACACACACACACACACACAAAATCATCTTCATTTTCCATTCAGTCACTTTGAGCCAAACTAATCTTTAAATAGTTCAGAAATCTGTTGAAGGTTGGCTAGATATATTTTTCCAAGAATCTTTAGAATTTAGATTATTATATTTAGAATTTTTAAATCATTTAAGCAACACTCCAAACTAGAAAAGTTGTAGTCTCTCCATTCCAGAAATTGATAAACTGAGGCACAGATACTCAAGTCACTTAAAAGGTCACTCTTGACTTGCCCTTATGCTAACTCTTCATATTGTAAGAATATGAAGAAAAACAGTACCTAGAATTATATTGAGTGCCTACCACATACATTATCCCTAATATTTGTCTTAACTTTTCAAGATAGATGATAGTATACCCATTTCACAGATTAGGAAGCATGAGTATAGGAAAGTTAAGTAATTTGGCCTAAAGCCAAGTAACTACAAAATGACAAATCTAAGAATTAAATACAGATCTATTTGGCTCTAAAGCCTTTGTTCTTTCCCTCAAACTAAATAATCCAGTGTTTTGGCTCTCAAACATCTCACTGAGACTCTCAGTCACATACCAGTGATGCTTTACAACTAAAACAGGTAGTATTGGCGTTAACAAAAACTCATGTGGAGCAGTGAACATCATAATCCCAAAACAGTCCTTTTTAACCTTTAAACAGGGTGGAGAGTATTTTTCTAGTCACTTCCATGTCTCTCCCTCTCCCACCTCAACATACATGTAAATCTGTATCCTTCTCTTCCCACAAAAAATGGCAACAACATCAAGAGAGTTACTAAATTACCACAATATTTGGGGGATATTGTTTTGGGTCAGTGAAGGTTTCATAGCTATTTCCATCATAACTAAAAACTAACATGTGTGCTAAGTTGGGTTTCCCCTATCATGCTTAGGTACTCATGTTTGTGAATCTACATGTAATACTTCACATTTATCCCCATGGGGATATTACCCTGCTAGTTTTTTCCTGTCATTGCAGCCTACTGAGATATTTTTGCATCCCAATTGTGTTATCTATGTATTCACTAACCCCACCTAGCATCATGCAGTCACTAAATATTAGAAGTATGCCTTCTCTATCTTCAGTTAAGTCACTAGCAAAAACTTTAGGCAATAAGGGGCTAGGCACAAAGTTAATAACTAAAGGACTCACTCTGGGCTGATATTGATACATTTCATATTTGATAAATAATTAGCTACACATTTATCCAACTAGATGATCAGTTAGCCAATATTTCTCCTTACTTTTTTTTTTTTTTTTTTTTTGAGACGGAGTCTGGCTCTGTCTCCCAGGCTGGAGTGCAGTGGCCGGATCTCAGCTCACTGCAAGCTCCGCCTCCCGGGTTTACGCCATTCTCCTGCCTCAGCCTCCGGAGTAGCTGGGACTACAGGCGTCCGCCACCTCGCCCGGCTAGTTTTTTGTATTTTTAGTAGAGATGGGGTTTCACCGTGTTAGCCAGGATAGTCTCGATCTCCTGACCTCATGATCCGCCCGTCTCGGCCTCCCAAAGTGCTGGGATTACAGGCTTGAGCCACCGCACCCGGCCCTCCTTACTTATTTTAAGACAAGTCATAGGAATCTCTGTCAAACACCTTGCTGAAATTGAGACCCAGCATGTCTATGCCATTCCTCTGATCAATACGGCATGTGCATGCATGCATGTATAAGGAGAAATGGCCTGATTAGTTCTGAGTAAGTCCACAGTGGCTACTTGTAACCACAATGGCTGCTTCCAAGAGCTCATGCTCTCCAAGATTCTAATCTAGAATTTCATTAGGATGTGACACCAGACTTTCTGGTTTGTGGCTTCCAGAATCCAATTTCCATCCCTTATTGAAGGTGAGGGTAAATAATTGTGCCAGTCTTCAGTCTTTTGGCTCTTCACCAATTCTTTGTGATGCTTCAAAGTTTAATAACAGTGATACCATGATAATAACCATAAGAATCCTCAGTGACCTGGAATGTAACTAACCTGAACTTGGACCTCATTTTTGTGGCATATCAGAAGAGTAATTCTCTTAGCTTTTATTTGGTTTCGTCAGCTGCTTGCCCATAATACAGAACAGATATTACTCTGAGAAGTGATGACTTAGCAAAATAGGGACTATGAAAAAAAAATCTAGATCAACTTATTAAACAAGGAAAAGAAAACCATACTTAAGAAATTATCCAATAAGATCCAGTGTATATGAATAACAATGTAATCTTTATTTTGGATATTAATTAGAACTCTGTTGGAGACACTCCACTTAACAGTTGCTACGTAAAATCACTGTGGTCACTATCTAATGAAAGCACATAGTTAGGAATACAGAATTAATCTCATTATTATCATTTTACCTTAACTATGTACCAACACTGAGCCCACACAGAATTTGGAAACATTTCTTGCTATGTGTCAAATAAATTTACAGTTGAACGCTAGATCTCAAATAGCCATGGGATTAAAGGACCAAGACCAAACATTTGTGTGGGCCAGTTAACACAAGACTGCACCATATAGACAAACTAGTTCAAGACAAAAGAGCTCAGCTCAGTACTTTGTTCTCATTGGATTTTGTTAGAATCCTAATGACATGGGCAAAGAAAACTCATATATGTTGGTCATCAGCTTCAAAGAAGCCACTTCTGGTTCACTAGTACTACAGCATGGGCCTTTAGCTATCACTTCAATAATGTTACCACCAAGCCATTCACATTCTTCCATTTGGTCTCCATTCTGACCCACAGTTCATTTTAGAAAGCGGCTGATGGGGACTGGAGGGCATGCTGTGACTTCCTTGTGTATTATAGATATTTAGTACCTCCATTGACCACTCAAATTAAGAAATGGCTCACATGGGTTTAAGCCTTTAATGTTAGCTTTAAGGGCATCTAAGATTTTTGTTATTTTTGCAGTTGGACCCCTTTAAGTGAAATCTTACTTAGAAGACCAATATGTGAAGAAGATTTTTAAAAATGGAGCTGCTCTGGTTAAAATAGGAATGGGGGACTTAGAACAACCTCCACAGCACCTCTCCCACATTCCCTATGGAACACAATCTGAATACACTGCCCTAAACAACTGAGCTATCTGGCACAGAAGCCCACTGACTAATATGATGCTAATTTTATCATTCTGGAAGGAGGAAGGAGGCACGAGATAAATTATTATAGGATGTCCAGGAAGGTGGAGGAGTTGAGATCCAGGGGATGAGACTGAAAGGATGACTGACCCTGAATGAGAACAGGAGCCTGAGTCAGACTCTGTGAGTGGGTAAAAGGCCATGAGCAACAGGTCTTGCTGATTCTGCCTTCCTTTGGTTCAGTGATCCCAGCAGAGACCTCCCCACCCGGTGCAACAACTGCCTAATGAGTTGAATGAGGCAGTTGGGCACTAAGGTATACTTGTTAGGCCCAAACCTACTTAATATCCAAAATAAGTGATAAATAATTAGGAAGTTCATGGTTCCTGCTGTACAGCCTTTTGTTCCAAAGGTGAACTTCCTAAGTATGGGCTTCTGCCATGATTTGGAGTACTTACTGTATAAGAAAATGTGTTTGTATATTTGCAAGCACATTTGTATCAAGAGCCTTTGGAAGCAGAGCAAATGGCTGTATAGAATATTAACCTGTTTATTTCCCAGTCCCAGTGTTGTCACTTACTGGTAGTATGACTTTGGACAAGTCATTTCCCTCTCTTAGCTTTAACATCCTCTGTAAAATCAAAGGGTTAGACCCTATGATCCTGCACTTATGTAATTCTGTCCTTTAGCACAGACACTGGCTAACATTGAATGTGAAAATTACCTTAAATGAAATCTAAATCTAGAAATAAGTTAAGGGCAGCAAAGGTTAAGTCCTTTGAATTGACTGATCAATCAATCAATTATATATATAGAGGGTCTACTTTGTATATGCTACTGTGTTAGGTGCCACGGGATACAAAGAATTAAATATGCGATCCCACACTTAGGGAGCTTACAGTCTAGAAGCAAGATACATATTCATAAATATATCTCAGTTAATTTCTGATATAGTATTCGAATACACACACATACATACACACACACACACTGATATACTTCATATAGCAAATGTTTGTAACTGCAAACCTTTTAGGGAACGAGTATTTGTAACTGTTTATTAAAAAGTATCAGCCAGGCACGGTGGCTCACACCTGTAATCCCAGCATTTTGGGAGGCTGAGGCAGGCAGATCACCTGAGATTAGGAGTTGGAGACCAGCCTGGCCAACATGGTGAAACCCTGTCTCTACTAAAAATACAAAAATTAGCCGGGCATGGTGGTGGGCGCCTGCAATCCCAGCTACTCGGGAGGCTGAGGCAGAAGAATTGCTTGAACCCAGGAGGTGGAGGTTGCAGTGAGCCAATATTGCACCACTGCATTCCAGCCTGAGTGACAGAGCGAGACTCTGTCTCAAAAAAAAAAAAAAAGGTGTTGCATTTGGCCAGTGGGTAAATATAAGTAGAATAGGAGACCCTATGAATTTCATAGATAATTTAGATACGTATTTCTAAACTTCATAAACCTGGTAGTCTATATTGTTTGACGGAATTGTCTTTTCATATGTAGAACTTGCCTTTCCATTGCTAACACTTCCAATTAAAAATATTCTATGAAAGAATACAATAATGTAATGAGAAAAGTTCATGTATTTCCCTCCATTGCTCAATCAAGATGACCACAACACTAATACCAACAATATTTTGGCTCGCCATTCCTGACTCATCTTCCATTTTTGAGTAATTTAATTTAATATGCAAGGACTAAAATACATGACTTAACTTAAGTACCTTTAATCCTGTGTATTCTAAATATAGCAAATAGTTCATTTTCAAGAAATTTAATATGAAATACTTGGGAATTCTTCTTGGTGTGGTGTTATTAAACTGTATATAGTAATTAAGATATTAAAAACACATGCTCCCCAAAGCCACCAGACATTGTAATTATTTTTCAGGCTATTAAGCAAAGTGACAGAAGATTTTTTAATGATAATTCCCTTTTGGAGTATATCAGAGAATTTCCTTTTACTTCATGAAATAATGTTTAACTCCACAGAGTCTAAGTCTGGTATTTAAAAACTAACTCACATTGTCCTTTTGTGACTCAGAAGTCATTCATTGGCTCTTGTTAACATGCCATTGTAGGTACTCTGTCTTTCACACACAGACACACACACACACACACACACACACACACATTCTGGCTCCATATGGAAATAAATGGCAATTACTAGAGTTGTGCCATGTCACTTGTATGTGAACAAGTAAGACAGACACTGGGACATAATTCCATTTGGGAAGGTCTTTTACTTAAAGTTGACTTTCAAAAGGTTTCTCCTTTTATTTAGAAATTTTATATCAATATTGGCTTTTCTAGCAACCATTGCACTAGGCCAGTGTTTTACAAGTCTCACTCCTGTTATTGTGAGAAGACTATGAAAACAAGTTACCTGGAGTGTTTTCCATCATGTCTGAGATTCATTTCAAACATTTTTTTAAAATCACATGCTAAGGAATGTCCTGAGTGCTCCTTTGGCACTTAACAGCTTTACTAATTAACTTATTAAAAATTTTAACTTTCTATTTCAAAAGTTAGTGTCTTCATCGCACTAGAGTCTGCCAGGCATCTTAAAAATACTTTTCTGGTGTTTACAGAGGGGGATGGAAGTGGAGACATTTCAGTGTCTGTTCTAGATTTTTAAATTATCTTTGACCATTTAACATCATTCTGTGAATTAGGATTCATTAGCAGAAAGTTCTTCTGCTATTTATAACTCAAACTCATGCCACAAAGTTCCTCTGTTTCCATACAATGTGGTGGTTAGTTTTCTAAGAATCTCACCAATTGAGATTTTGTAAACAATGTGTTTAATCTTTCATTGCTGCTGATTTTAGAGTTCGGCCATAGAAATGACCATATTTGGCACTTGAAAATTATCAGACCACAAATTAGGGAGTTTTTGTTATTTGTATTCTGCACATCTTTTCTATATAGATCTTCCTAATAGGTGTGCCATGTCTTGGTACAAGTAAAGGAAAGTGTACAGAGAATGAAATCAGTAGCTCTGGATTCTAGGTCTAGCTCTACCACTTACTGTATGGAAATCAGTAGACTTCTAATGCCCATGGTTTCTTCATCTGGGAATGTAAGTAATAATGCCTGCCTTGCTTTCCTCTCTGAGCGGCTATAAAGATCATATTATCTAATGGATAGGAAAGAGCTTTGCAAACTGAATTGTGCTATGTAAATATATGGCAGAATTATTATCATTCATATGGCATCACATGGTTAACATGATTCGAAAACAGGTCACCTATCTGGCCCTGGAGGAGGGAAACTTAGGGGTGATAAATGCAAAACTGTTTTTATAGTTTAATGTTTTCATAGCCTAATGAGAACAAGGCAGAACAGAAGAATTGGGTGGGGGGGAAGGGCAAGTTTAAGTTCCATCTGCCCAGGCTGGAAGGCTGGTGGGAAGGGAACAACCTCTGAAAAGATGAGAGGTTACAAAGTGGAAAGGGGTGACCTGGGAACAGGGTGTTTTAAAAAGAGTGGCAGAGCAGAGAATAAAGTCACAAGACTTGTTCACAAGAGGGTGCTGGGTTAAAGCCTGACCTTGAGCCACAAATCATGGAATCACACGGCTGGAAGGAATCTTAAGAGGCCATCTCGTCCACTCCCCCACCATTCAGCAGGACATTTCAACCATCCCAAACAGATGAGACTTTATCTAACTTTGAATGAAAAGCTCTGACACCAAATGGGCAGGTATTGACTACTCTGGCTTCAACTGTTTACAATGGGCAGGAAAACAATTTCTGGTATTTCATTTGAACCTGAACTGAAATGGGGAAACAATAAATGGATAGATTTTTCTCGGGAACAATAACTCCTGTGGCAGTTTAGGGACTGCTAAATTAGCACTAACTACATAACTACTCTTAAAGAGAGAGAAAAGTTAACAACACAACTAGGTTAGGGGATAAATGGCCCACAGTATTATATGAGTAACGGTGTGTTGTGATCATTTTTGGTAATTGTGGAGTCTTCTCTCCTTGTAGGAGCCTGGAGCAGAATGACACTAACAAAAACAAAACTTAGTTGCTGTTGTTGTTGTTTTAAAGCAATATGGCCTAGCAAATTCCAGGACTGATACTGAGGACGTAAAATAGTTCAATTCCTCTCCTAACACAAGACAATAAATTCTCACACAAATTAGAAACTGAAAAGGAAATAAAAAGGTCCTCATTTCTGATCGTGGGAATGTTACATATGAACTCTGGCTTGGAAGGAGGAGGGGAGAACATTCCACACCTGTAGGCCTTCCCAGGAAAGGGGCCTGAGCCTGGCCCTGAACCCGTCCCCTCAAGGTTATACCATGGGACTATCAGTATGAAAATAATGTTACTTTATTCCCTTCGTGGGTATATTATTTCCAGAGCTATCAACAGTAACCATAACCTGCAAGGAGGCAGCTGAGAATTCCCAGGAAACAAAGTGAAAAGCTATTTTGGGATGTGCTCATAAATGGCCTAGCCATAGTTCATCTGGATGGACACACATGGGGCATACATGCAGAGAGAGAGAGAGAGAGAGAAGTATCTCTGTATTAGCACGCTATTATAGTTTTAATAGATGCAGCACCGAGCAAGGGGCTTAGGAAAATAACATCACATTCTCAGATTCACCACTCAATTACATGTGAACTTGGAAAGTTAACTTAATTCTACCTCCCTATCACCAAAGCTTTAGGCTGATTTAGTCAGGCATTCAGTGAATCCAGATGTTTGGCAGTGTATAGGAAACATCTGGATGATTGAGTTTTCAACTGAACTCACTAAATCTTTTGGCAGCATGTCTACGTCTACACAGCCATTGATAGTTTTCTGCCTCAGTTTCTCTAACTATAAAAAGGGCAAACATTATTTATCACTTACCTCCCCAAAAAACAGTGAAAATGAGATAAGGTTTAAGAGTAATAATGAGTTCTTGAAAAGATTCTGTCACAGTTTTATATCTTATATAATTCCAGGTTGGATTTTTTTTCTAAGCAGTTAGACCTTAGAACATGACATCACTTTGAAATATGGGTAAATGCTATACAAAGACAACACATTATCATTATCATCAACATCATCGACATCATCATGACTTTCTTCTTTATGACTTCCCTAAATGTCTCACTTTCAGATCGAATCATGGCCAAAATATGAATTTTATTTAAGGACTGAAAAAATGTGTTTCAGCTATATAAAGCAACACAGACGAGAAAAAAAAATCAATGTGGGTGTTTGGAGTCCAACAATTTTAACAGCTCAACTGAAACAGGTAAAACTGGTTTATCAATGAGAATTAATTGGTTGCTCAATGGTATTCATATAGAAACTGAAAATGTTCACACACTTATTCATGGCCAGAGGTAGGAAAAAGGAATTGTAATAGCGACCTTTCTCTCTATGTACATCACCCTACCTGTCAGCTGGTTTCAGCTTTTGTGGCTGAAAGTTAGAGGAGAGGGAAACAAGGAGACAATATGGGAGAGAAAGAGAGAGAAGAGATGCATCAAAGGGATCTACAAACATATAAAACTGGGGGAGAAGAATTAGACTGGCAGAAAGTACTGGAACTCCCTTTCAAACTCAAGTCCTGCCTATAGAGAAAATCCTAAACACAGTCCTCACAATTAACTGCCATATATTAAGTGCCTGTCATGCACATGCAATTACATATATCTGTGTGCATATTTTATATATATATATGTATATAATATATATATACACTGGAGTTTTTGATACCTTTACCATAATACCAATGAGAGAACTAAAGCTCAGAGAGGTTAACTGATTTACCCAAGGTTATGTACCTAGCAAAATCTATAACTGAATTCAGATCCATTTGGATCCAAAGCCCATATTCTTTCTACTGTGCCCAAAGCCTTTGCTGAAAGGGCTTGCTATAAATATTTTTTAGTGACTGCCTGATCATATAGAAGCCCATGTCTGATGCAGCTTTCCCATTTTCTAGGGTGGGGTCCCCCCACAGGTCTTCACTCTTTCTTATGACTGCACCTCCCTTGCTTGTCTTTACCTACTCAAACCCTACTCATTGCTTATGGCAGATCTTAACACTTGCCCCTCTCTGCAATCTTCCCACTAGCCTAATCACGCCACCCAAAACTGATGAGCAGCACTCCTCTTCAGGCTCTGCATCACAGGCTGTCCTTTATCTTTATTTAACCACTTCCTATGCTTGTGCTTCCTCTCCCAAGGATGCTGTGAGGACAGAGGACTAGACTTCCTTTGAATCCCCCAAATCCCTGGCACCTGGCTGAGTACATAGTAGGTAATCCTTAAGGTCTGTTGAAACAAGGGACCTGTTGACAATATTCCTCATTTAGGATTAGGGACACAGTGATGGAAACTGAGATTTTGGCCTCACCAGTGTTGGGGTCTAACCAGTTGAACATAGCCACCTAGACACATTTGGTTTGAGATAATTTGTACCACTGTCCCCAAGTGAAGTATATCATGCCCTCAACTCAGTAGTAAGTGTTTTACATTGTTTGTGCTCTGATCCCCTCAGAGATGCATTTTGAAATGATCACACTATATCTAGCAAGGCTTCATAGAACTTAGTGAAGTTGTACTTTCACACACACACAAAAAAAGGCTCAGTTAGGTAGACACTGCCATTATCATTTGCTCAGCAGCACTATCAGCTATTTATTAAGTGCTCACTGAGTACAGAGCACTTTATTAGGCACCAGAGGAGTTTACACCCAAGCATGTCATCAATACTTTAGCAATGCAATTGCAGAGAAAAAAATACTACTCTTAGAAAGCCCTTCTAAGTATTTTCTAAGACCCACAAAAATTTCACTGCTAAAATCCATATTTTAAAGACCCACAAAAATTTCACTGCTAAAATCCATATTTTAAAAACTCATGCCAGCCGGGCGCGGTGGCTCACGCCTGTAATCCCAGCACTTTGGGAGGCCGAGGCGGGCGGATCACAAGGTCAGGAGATTGAGACCATCCTGGCTAAGACGGTGAAACCCTGTCTCTGCTAGAAATACAAAAAATTAGCCGGGCGCGTTGGCAGGCGCCTGTAGTCCCTGCTACTCGGGAGGCTGAGACAGGAGAATGGCGTGAACCCGGGAGGCGGAGCTTGCAGTGAGCCGAGATCGCGCCACTGCACTCCAGCCTGGATGATGAGCAAGACTCCATCTCAAAAAAAAAAAAAAAAAAAACTCATGCCAATGTCTTTGTATTAAAATCTCTGTTCTTGCATAAGGATTTCAGTTCCATTAAGTTCTTCCTAAACTATAAATAGAAGTCAGTGATGCCAGAGTCCTCCCACCCATGGATCATGGGGCAGGAACACTGTCACTCTGGTATATGCCTTTTTGGTGGCATTTTTATTGTGGCCACAAAGCAATCACAAGCAGATGGTACAACTAACTTCTATTTGTGTCTTGTTACTAAACTTCTTATGAGAGGAAAAACTATGTGTACAGGTCAAGGGAATCTGTGGGTGTCTCTGTGCATGGCAGTGAGTCAGAAGCTGGCAAAGATGCAGTGAAATTGGACCTCTCCTGTCTTGCTGGTGACAGTGAAAACTGATACATTCTCATTGAAGAGCAATTTGGATACATGCATTTAAATTGCTCATATCCTTTGACCCAATAACTTTAGCATGTTAAGAAAATAAGCTAAGATCAGGATAAAGCATTATATATGAAGAGGTACCTTTATTTATGATGGCAAAAAATTTGAAGCAACCTGTATATCCAGCAAAAGCATGTGGATTAATTATGATGAATACTCAACAGAATATTATGCAGCCATAACAAATAATTAATATAAAGATTTGTGGGGACCAGGCATGGTGGCTCACACCTGTAGTCCTAGCACTTTGCAGGGCCAATGCAGGAGGATCGTTTGAGCCCAGGAGTTCAAGACCAGCCTGGGCAACATAGTGAGACCTCATCTCTACAAAAAAATTAAAAATTAGCCAGGTGTGGTGGTGCATGCCTATAGTACCAGCTACTTGGGAGGCTGAGACATGAGAATATCTTGAGCTCAGGAGGTCAAGACTGCAGTAAGTCATGATTGTGCTTACATGACTGTGCTCCAGCCTGGGCAACAGAGCAAGACCATGTCTCAAAACAATACAATACAAAACAAAACAAAACAACAATAACAAAAAAAATTGTGACAATATGAAAAAGTGTTGCCAAGACAGTGTTAATTTTCAGAACTACAAATCACTTGTGGATTTCTGATTATGGAAAACGTCTGTGTGAGTATGCCTTTCTGGACAAATATTACAAGAGAACATGTAAAAATGAAAACAGACGGGATAGAATAGTGGAATTGTGAGAAATATTTTTCCCTCTATTTTCTAAGATAACCCTCATATTGCAATATTGTCTTTATAATTTAAAAGTCGGGTGAAAAATGAAGGCCAGAAGTCCTTTTTAGCAGACAGACTATTTGAAGAAAATAATAGTGTCTTTTCTAAAAGCCCAAGAATATAGTTTGAACAGTGGAAGCTGTCTCTCTCTCTCTCTCTCTCTCTCTCTCTCTCTGTCATTTCTACTTTTTATTATTATTATTATTTTTTGACATTCCACATACCTGGTTAATGTGCTTCAGTTTGTCAATAATTTGACTGACTACTGGCTCAGGGCCCTTCATTTTCAGCTCATGGAGATTGAACTGGTTTTTCATTCCATTCCTTGCCGCCTTTTGGCTGTATCTGTAAAGGTGAAGGTAAAGAAAAGGTTTGTCAAAGAAAGTCCCAAACAAAGGAAAAGCTCACTTTATTTGGCATCAACAGTCAGGCTGACCACAAGTTCATGAGACGACCTCATGGTGCAAAAGTAGACCACTCCACATAGTGTCTATTTACAGTAAGAAAACATTCATTCAGCAATCAGCAATTATATTCAATATCCCTTTTCTTCCCTAGATGTTGGGGATACAACAATGAACAAGAAAGACAAGGTCTGTGTGCGCTTATTGTGATCTCAGTCTAGTGGGGAGTCTACAAGAGTAAGGGCCAATGACAAGGCAGAGTGATTAGAGCTGTGCTGGGGGAGGTTCAAGGTCATGAATGAACCTTCACTGTGTGTAAGCCTTCTACTCATTTGAAGGAGAAAGATTCTTCCATGTTCTTTACCTCTTCCTTCCCCTCTTCTTCCTCCTCCCACTGTTTTCCTGTAGGCTATGGAGCTGGGTATCTATTCAGGAGACTTTCTCAAATCACTTGCACCATAAATTACACCTGTCAGCTTCCCTCTGCGTTCTCCATGAGAGGAGAGAACACTAGCCTGAGGGAAGATTTTAACGTGCTCCTGTAGGATAAACCATAGGCTTTACTCCAGAATTGAAGTTTCAGGGTAGCAATGGACATCCTCACCATCATGAGAAGGGTAACTATTTAAAGTACTAGGCGATTCTGCCTTCCAGTGTGGGGTTTTGCCAACTTCAACTGGGACAGTGATACACAGATGAGGTGGTTTCCTTATTGCACCCATGGTTCCAGACCTCTACATAGAATTATCCCTCATTTTGCGAAACAAAGAAAACAAGAAACAAATTTCATTTATTCCTTCTGCTTTCATCAAGTGGAAATACCAGAACACCATTGCCAAAGAGAGAAAAAAGTTTTGAGCTCTTTTTTACTTGCTCCTGATCCTGATAGTGGAATGCTTTCTTAAAGAAATGAAAACATTCCCAGGGCTTTTGCTCTCTCTTTATATACTTTTTTTTTTCAATTACAATAGGGTAGCCAGGGTTATAAGGGCAAATTGATATCTATAATTCATATTTTAAATTACGAAATAATAATGTTCATTGTAAACAATTCAAGAAGTACACAAATAAACAAGGCATAAAGTAAAAGTTGCCCCATCAATCTGCCTTTCCAAGAGTGGACCATGGTCAACAGTTTGATATACATGTAGAGGTTTTCACCTACATATACTAATGAGTAATTTTAACCAAAATTGGAATGATACTACTCATACTGATTTGCAACTTCGTATCACTTAGTACATATACTTTGGACTAGACTTGTAATCCCAGCACTTTGGGAGGCCAAGGCAGGAGGATTACTTGAGCCCAGGAGTTTGAGAACAGCCTGGACAACATGGTGCAACCCCATCTCTATAAAAAATACAAAAAATTAGCCAGGCGTTTTAGTAGAGACGGGGTTTCGCCATGTTGACCAGGCTGGTCTCGAACTCCTGACTTCAGGTGATCCGTCCACCTTGGCCTCCCAAAGTGCTGGGATTACAGGTGTGAGCCACCATGCCTGGCCAACTTTTTGTAGAGAGGGGTCTCCCTATGTTGCCCAGACTGGTCTCAAACACCCGGGCTCAAGTGATCCTCCCGCCTCAGCCTCCCAAAGTGCTGAGATTACAGGCATGAGCCATGGTGCCCAGCACTTTTTTCTTTTGAACTATAACTCTCACATGATTTTCACTGCCACAGGTGGGGGTCCTCTGAGGTAGTTTGTGTGTTATCTCCACAAGGTGATAGGCTGTGTTCTGGAAGGATGTTCAGGATTGAATTTCAATTTTCAGTCACTCTCACTGGATTCCCAAACCAGCCTAGTTTGGGACAAGAGATTACAAAACACTCCTTAGAGACACTAACTCATCTCAACTAAAATAGGGAGTGAATGAACCTGGCATATTAAAGTGTTCATGACAAACTGAAAAATATAAAATAACCACAAAATAATGAGGCAGTCTCGATGGAATGGGCACATGTACCTGTGTGTCTCATTTTATGCAATGTAGGTATTTCAAAGAAGTGTGTGAAATGAATTTCTGTGATCTAAATACTCTAAACAGGTCAAAGAAGCCTTGTTATTTAAATAAATTCTGTAAGCACATCTTTTTAACTGAAAAAGTAAGGAAACCCCTGTTTCAGAAATCATTTAGTATATTTTGCTTATAGTGAGGTACACTTGTATTAAACTAAGGAAAAACATCAGTGAATTGTGTTCTACTGTTTACATTTGTATAATTTCCAATGAGATAAGATAATGAAAAGTGAAGATGCCTAAACTGATTTGTGTTTCATTCAACACACAGCTCGATCTACCAACAAAGAGTTTTCATTTGGCATTTGCAAACAGATTATCATTTAGATGGCACCACCACAGCAGCTTCAATGTTGCAACTTGAACATCTTTAAAGAGACCACAATTTTATTTTAGGAATCAATTAGGTATCCACTTAAGGTAGGCATTAAGCATTCCTAATTCTAATTAATTGATTCTAAATGATCATTTTTTTAAAGAACAATCAAACTGTTTTGGTCCTATAAAACATATGGTGGTTAATTACGGCTTTAAAAAGCTGGACTACATTTTAATGTTCAAAGTAGAAGCTAAATATTTTGTAAAATGATAGTAATGCCCCAAAAAATGAAACTACATTTATGGTTTAGTGCCTCTATAATCTTGTTTATATCACCAAATACAAGTCACAACTGTCAAAAACAGCTTCCAGCTGCCAAATTGTTGGATGTTATGCTTGAGGAATGGGGGAATGGAACACGTTTTGTATTTTTCTGGCTTTTGTCTCTGATAAGAAAGTGGAAACTTTGACAAAAATATTGAGTTGCAGTATTTTAATACAAAAAACAGAACTGCTTAAAATTTAAAATTAAGAAACCAAACCACTAAAAAAAAAAAAAAAAAAAAAAATTTGCTGGGCGTGGTGGTGCACACCTTTGGAGGCTGAAGTGTTGAGCCCGGGAGATCAAGGCTGCAGTGAGCTGTGATCACACCACTATGCTCTAGCCTGGGTGACAGAGTGAGACCCTGTCTCAAAACAAAAACTAAAACTAAATATATACTTTGGACATATTTTCATGTTAGGACACATGGAACTGCCTTGTTCTTATTCCTCTGTATGGCTCAATAATAACTTATTTATGCAATACCTTACTGATTAACAATAATTTGTAATATTTTGTTAATATACAAAATGCTGCAGAGAACATCCTTGTATACCGATTTTCACACATTTGCATTTACATCTATAAAGGATAAATTCATAGATTTGAGTCAATTTATATTTCTAATCCCAAATTATGAAGTACAAAGAATAATTAACACTACCGCATTTTTGCACAGCACTTTACAAAGCAGTTTCATATCACTCAGCTCATTTGAGCTTCTCAACCACACTGTGAAGTTGAGAGGTAGATAGGGCATTATCTCTTTATTTTTATTTTTATTTTTTTGAGACGGAGTCTCACTCTGTCGCCCGGGCTGGAGTGCAGTGGCCAGATCTCAGCTCACTGCAAGTTCCGCCTCCCGGGTTTACACCATTCTCCTGCCTCAGCCTCCGGAGTAGCTGGGACTACAGGCGCCCGCCACCTCGCCCGGCTAGCTTTTTGTATTTTTTAGTAGAGACGGGGTTTCACCATGTTAGCCAGGATGGTCTCGATCTCCTGACCTCGTGATCCGCCCATCTCGGCCTCCCAAAGTGCTGGGATTACAGGCTTGAGCCACCGCGCCCAGCCCATTATCTCTTTATTACTGAAAATTGCACAACTTCAGAAGATACTAATCTCATTCTATTAGATGTCCCCGTCCATGATACAATGTATCTGCGAATATTAAGGACATACTTTGAAAAACATGCATGCTAACAAAGGAGGTCAGGAAATCTAGTTCTGACATTCATAATTAAAAGTCATCCTCTGAGAAGGAAAATATTTTGTAGCAAAGATGCTGAAGAGTACATTTGATTGCATTTCTTCTAAAATGATAGCTTAACACATTCAGATTATTTAACTTTAAAAGTTAATTCGTGAATACACAGATCACCGATCATCAAATACCAATTGCCTTTGGGGGCTGTTTTAAAGAGACATAAAGGAGCATTCTTTATCTGTTGGGAATCAGCTTACTACTAGCCTCCTCTTTTATGTTCCTATAATGCGGTCTGTTTAAATATCATCCACCTTCTGATGATACTACCAACTCCATCTTCTCTTCTTTAACTCCTACTGATGCCTGAAGCAGAGACCCTATTTTCAGATAAAGAGGTAAGGTTCATTATAAATCTTCTGAAATGAACTTCAGGAATGTGTCCCTAGAGACATATCCTTGGTCTTTTCATATCAAAGCTTGCCAGCCACTTTTATGTCCACTACTATAAAACAAGCGTCTTCCTGAAGCTACTTATTCTCATTGGAATAGTGTAAAGACATCTGTCAACTTAGCGATTTTGCCCCGTACTCCAGCTTCCAAAACTATTATAAATATTAAATCAAATTAGTCCCACAGCTGATCCTTTGTGGTCCTACTGTATTAATTTCTGCCATTCAGGAAAGTGCCCCTTTAGCTATGTATTTTTTAAAATTTCTTATCTCCCAGCCATGGATAAAGAGCCAGGACTAAACACTGCTCCCTGATCTCACAGTGACTCCATTTTTAAAAGACAGTTTTGGGTTCAAAAGCTTGCCAAACTTTTTGAAAGTTGAAATAGCATCTACTGTTCTGCTCTATCCATGTGCTATTTAAATCCTCAAAGGACTCTCACAAATTAAGCATGGTTACTGGTTATAGAAGTGTTGGGAATAGCTGCCCTGTGTCTTAGGCCTAAAACTTGCCATTATTGCATCTACTTCACAAGGCAGTAACCAAAAGTCCTGGTCCAACTGATGCTTATAGTTGCTTAAGTTTAGTGGCACTATTTAAAAACTCTGTGTTCTTGCACTATCCTTTAGGTATCTTGATACCTCTCCCACAGCGCTCAATACTTTTTTGTTTCTCATGTCTCTATCCTTTGCTCCTTAGCCAGACAAAATATTGAACCTAATTTTAAAAGTAATGAGTGTTAGAATGAAATACTATGAGCACATTAATAGGGCAAAGTAGATCTGTATGTGTTGATATGGCATCAAGTACGAGATACATTATAACAGATACAAGTAGCAGCATCCGTGGTGAAAATGGGTCTACATTTGCATTACTCTTATACACTCTATACATGTTCAAATATGGCCAGAAAAATTTTAGATGGATACATAAGAAAATGATAAGAGCAGTCACCTTCAGTGAGTGAGAATAGGGAGATGCTAGTGAAATCTTATTTTTTTTATATCCTTGTATATTTTAAAATATTTTTTACCATGACTGTTTTTAATCTTTATAATAGTTTAATATATAATGAATGAGATTTTATATAGTCGTTAATTAAAATGTTTTTCCAGCTTTCTTGAGGTAGAATTGATAAAAGTTAAATACATGTACACTTCCACTGTGATGTTTTGACATATGTACTCATTGTGAAACAATTATGCCAAACCAGCTAATTAACCTATTCATCACCTCATACAATTATCTTTATTTTTGTGGTGAGAACATTTAAGAACTACTCTCTTAGTGAATCTCAAATATACAATATAGTATTCTTTAATATAGTCACCATATTATACATTGTATTAACAGTCATTAGTTGTTTTAAAGGCAAAAGAGAACAAAACAAAAGAAAAACAAAAAGTGGGCCCGACTCACATGCACATCTCAGGGCCTCTGGGAAATCCTTCCTGTTAATAAGAGTTATGTTGACCATCACCAATGTCCTTCCTCAAAGGTGCTTTCTTATGACAGAACACATATTTGGGGCAATGTTCACAATGTCACCCTTCAGTTTCTTCAGACCTTAGGTGGCTGACATCAGGTCACAAACTCAACTTTGTTAGGTTAAACATAGCCCACATTGGCTGGGTGCGGTGGCTCATGCCTATAATTCCAGTACTTTGGGAGGACAAGGTGGGCAGATTGTTTGAGTCCGGGAGTTTGAGACTCGCCTGGGCAACATGGTGAAGCCCCATCTCCACAAAAGACACAAAAATGAGCCACGCATGGTGGCGTGTGCATGTAGTCCCAGTCCAAGCTACCCAGGAGGCTCAGCTGGGAGGATCACTTAAGCCTGGGAGGTGGGGGTTGCAGTGAGCTAAGATCAAACCACTGCACTCCAGCCTGGATGACAGAGTGAAACCTTGTCTCTCTTGTTCTCTCTCTCTCTATATATATATCCCATATATTTCCTTTTCTTTTCTTTTTTTTTTTTTTTTTTTTAGACAGAGTCTCGCTCTGTCACCCAGGCTGGAATGCAGTGGTGCGATCTCAGCTCACTGCAACCTCCACCTCCTGGGTTCACGCTATTCTCCTGCCTCAGCCTCCCGAGTAGCTGGAACTACAGGTGCCCACCACCACGCCCGGCTAATTTTTTGTATTTTTAGTAGAGATGGGGTTTCACCATGTTAGCCAGGATGGTCTCGATCTCCCAACTTCATGATCCGCCTGCCCACCTCGGCCTCCCAAAGTGCTGGGATTATAGGCATGAGCCACCATGCCCGGCCCTATTTTCTACTCTTCAGTGAGGTAACTCCAACCGGCCTATTTCAAAAAGACAGTATATCAGTGAGGATGTGAACATGAGTGTAAATTATCAGTTGTATCCTCCCTCAAAACAGAGGCAAAGAAGTTATTCAAGTTCTCACTACCTTTTTCCTGTAGATGCCTGAAGTCCTCACCTGATGAGAATTGAGGGCCTCCCTGAACCACCCTGAGTCATGCTGACCTCACTGCCCTCGCATTGAAATGTATTGTGGGCACTGCCCTGAGTTGCTAGTGCTCCTTTTATGTATATTCCATTTGCCACCCCATGTACTCTGTGAGGTCTTTGAAGGCAGAGGTTTGGTTAGTTGTTTTTGTTTTTTAAAATCACCCAAAGCACCTCATGGTACTTATACTGTCAGTTACTGAGTGCTTTCTCTGTGCCAGATACTGTTCAAAGCACTGAAGAAAAAGAAAACATGTACTTAATCCTCCTGACTACCCTATTGGCAGCTGTTTTTGCTGCTGCCGCGGCACAGAGAAGGTAAGTCACTTGCCTAAAGTCACACAGCTTGTCTGCAGCAGAGCTGGAGTGTGAACTTTAAGAATCCATCTCCAGTTGTTGTGTGGGTTCTTAACCACTATGCTGGTCTTGCTTCCTTAGAGAGAAACGATGTCGACTAAATATTTGACATTTCCTCACCACCCTGCTCCATTGCTTCCTTATAGGAAACAATGGATGAGCTGCTTATAATGGTCTACAAGGCTCCCAGCAGCATCGCCACAAAGCTCTTTTGGCCTACTCAGCAAGATTCCTGGACTTGCCCTTTAAGAGAGCCCTGTGTGTCGGGTTTCTTCTCTTACACAGAGATCTGACAGTATGGCTATTTAATAGCCATACTTTGGGAGGCCATGGTGGGCAGGTGAAGGCTATTCAGTGACATACTTGTGTTCTTGGGAGACAAGGTGTTGAAGTTAGAGAAATAAATAATCCACCACCATCACCATCCATGCCACTAGACACATACCAAAGACTATTTGAAGATTTCAAATGCCTAAGGACAATAGGAAAACAAATACAGGATAACAATGTCTTAGTGCATCCCTGCTTTTGTCACCTTGGCTACAGCAAGGCAACATGTGTGATGTGCCCCTGGGGAATTTCATGTAACATGCGTGCTCTGAGCTTCAAGCCCAGAGGGAAGTCAATCGGTGAAGGGTGCCTTGGCAGCTTTGCATTAATTCATTAATTCAGCATTTCATTTTCTCAGGCTAGCTCTGTGCCACTGGAGCACGTGGTTCATGACAGGCCTTGAATGAGGAGCCAGCGTGGCCCCAATTCTTCTTACCCACAGACTGCTCAGAGTGTGTCGGGAATGGGGACACTGTTGGCCATGGGGGGGTTGTAATGATGGGTTAGCTACTTAGTAATACTCATCTGTAATTAAATTAATTGTCCTCCTCTGCAAAATGCTGCTTCTCTACTGAAGCTTTGACATGGTTCTGGCAATGAATACTAGCAAGTGGAGGAGGAAAAATAAACTGAGAGATGTTCCTACCTCCCAAATCTAATGTTTTCTTAACTGGACATGCTATGTAGCATGCTAGAAGTGTTACCTTACATGCGGCATCTTCTTCTTTATCCAGTTTGGTATCTGTTTAGCACAAAAATGACTGTCATAATACTAAGAAAATCCTATTTGTGAAGTGAAAAGGGGGACATGCTTCTGTTCAGGAAGATTGTCAGGGATTGGGGAGGGGGTTGGGGAGAGAGGGAAAAATCCTGCGCAAAAGCCATAAAGAGAAAAGGAACCTCATTAAAACAGGACATCTGGGCATGCTTGTCTTGGGACAGTTGAAGCAAAGAGAGCACTTGTAGGAGAGGAATAGAGTCAAACAAGCGTAAAATAGGTGATCTTTTCTTCTCATTTCTGTTCTGGCTGAGGCAGCAATGGCGTAGTGGAAGGAAATCAGCAAATTCAAATGTAGATCATTTGAAATGGAAGCACTCTCAGAGATCATCTGGTCCAATCCACCCACTGTGTAGATGAAGAATCTGATACCCAGACAGGGACTTTTGTAACAACACATACATTTAGTATCACAAGTCCCACATTTAGAAGAAATGCCTTTCTTTAAAAGGTCCCTCAAGAAGATCTTGCTGATTTTTGACACTTGCTAGTACTGATTTAGGACAAGGGAACTGCTAGAAAAGTCACTTTCCTTCTTCCCTTAAGTATCAGAATGATTCCAAGTGCTTGAGAGCCAATCAAAAGGACTAGGTCCCCACCAAAAAAAAATTTGATTTCACAAAAGTTTAATATGCTGCCCAGCTATACATGGCTAAAAATAAGTTAGAGATCTCACATTCTCAGAGCGCCATCTTATGGACAAGCTTCAGTATTGCATGTAATCCCTAACTCAGTGATTTACCTGTTTCTTTGGAATGCATTCTGGTCACAACAATCACTGTGGGAAAAACTGGATAATTTAAAGAGCATAAATAGCTTTAAAGACAAACCAGAAAACAGGGTAGAAAAACCATCCTATTAAGAGGCCTAAGAAAACGTCCTTTTCTTTATCCATGATACAGTGTTAATTTACATAAATGCACGGTAAAATAAAGCAAAGGTGAAAAGAGCTGAGATTTGAAAATGTGCTTAATAAAGACAGAAACAATTAGCTTCTCTTTATTTATGCACATATCTAAATAAAAATGTCTTTCTCCTTCCTGGCTGTCTGAGGATAGACAGCCATCATGAACAACACGGTAACTATCTGAACTACAAAGTTCATGATCAACCAACTACTTCAGGGGAAACAAATGGTCATTGATGTCCTTCACCCCAGGAAGGCAACAGTGCCTAAGACAGAAATTTAAGAGTGCCTAAGACAGGAAAAACTAGCCAAAATGTACAAGACCACACCAGATGTCATCTTTGTATTTGGATTCAGAACTCATTTTGGTGGTGGCAAGACAACTGGCTTTGGCATGATTTATGATTCCCTGGATTATGCAAAGAAAAATGAACCCAAACATAGACTTTCAAGACATGGTGTGTATGAGAAGAAAAAGACTCAGGAAAACAAGGAAAGGAACGCAAGAACCCAATAAAGAAAGTCAGGGGAACTGCAAAGGCCAATGTTGGTGCTGGCAAAAAGCTGAAGGAGTAAAGGGCTGCAATGATGTTATCTGTGGCCGTTGTGGATTTTTCATGAAAGGATTTATAAACTAAAAATTTTCATGTGAAAAAATGTCTTTCATAATTGTTTGCATAGCAGTACTACTTCAGAGCCAATGTTAAGCTAGGAGGATGCTAGAAACAGATATATCCACTTTACTCCAAGAAGTACCTGTGTTCTCCAACAACAGCCTTCCAGAAATTACAAGTAGATTTCAGTAGACAGGAAGCAAAATCTAGGAAAGAAATCCAGGGGATGTAAACCTATCTCCTTCTTTTTCTTTTTTTTTTATTATACTTTAAGTGTGCAGGTTTATTACATATGTATACATGGCCATATTGGTTTGCTGCACCCGTTAACTCATCATTTACATTAGGTATTTCTCCTAATGCTATCCCTCCCCCATCCCCCCATCCCATGCCAGGCCCCGGTGCGTGATGTTCCCCGCCCTGTGTCCAAGTGTTCTCATTGTTCAATTCCCACCTATGAGTGACAGCATGCGGTGTTTGGTGATGTAAATCTATTTCTGTATCTCAGTTAGTAGCCATTAGCTATATGAGAGAATAACTGCATTAGAATTCACTTACAGTGCAGTCTCCAACCTTACTTTGAGGAGGGACTAAAAGATTTGTCTCAGTACATAATCAGGAAGCCACTGAAACCCAGAGAAGCAAATAATATTTTTCAGATGGTGAGGAAAGAGTGAGAAGTTAGTATCACCCACTACAAGGAGAAGAGTCTGTGGCTGTGGGGAACAGTCCCCCAGCAGAAAGGGGAAGGTAATGAGAAAATGCTTGAGATGAGGTCACCTGAATGTTACTCTGAAGAAACCAACTTTGCAGAAGAGGCTAGAGATAAAGAGAGAGAAAAGTAAATAAGCACAGCAAAAGTGATTCTTGTGAGAATTGCAAGCTAGGCAGAGCCCAAAGTGTATGCAAGCTGGTGAGAACTAATCGTGGCAGTCAGGACACTAGGCCAGAGCAGTGTCTCTCTGATGGCTGTCCTTGAGGGGAACATACAAATGAGGAGAGGACTCCAACTGTGTTTAAAAACAGAGAAAGAAAAAGGTGTAATTCAAAGCTCAATAATCGGGGGTGGGGAATAACAGAACAAGGAGTGTGGTAGAGACTTCTTATTCAATCACCCCAAACTCATTTACCAAGTCCTTCTAGTCCAGAGAACTAGGACCAGACATTTTCTTGTTCTACTCAAGTTAAAGCAAAAGGACACGATCTTTACCTGGTGTTTGTTTGTTTGTTTTTAAGATGGAGTCTCACTCTGTCTCCCAGGCTGGAGGTGCAATGGCGCGATGTCAGCTCACTGCAACCTCCGCCTCCCGGGTTCAAGCAATTCTCTGCCTCAGCCTCCCAAGTAGCTGGGATTACAGGCACATACCACCATGCCTGGCTAATTTTTGTATTTTTTAGTAGAGATGGGGTTTCACCATCTTGGCCAGGCTGGTCTTGAACTCCTGACCTCATGACCCACCTGCCTCAGCCTCCCAAAGTGCTGGGATTACAGGCGTGAGCCACCGCACCCGGCCTCTTTACCCATTTTTAAGTTAGATTTTAATTGATGAAAATATCAGGGTTGGAAAGGACCTTTGAAGTCATTCAGCCCAATGTTCTCCTCTTACAGAGGGGCAAACCGAGGCCCAGAGGCCAAACAACAGCAACTGAAGTTATTATTGGCATCACTGCTAGGGAGACAAGAATGAAGCTGTTACCTCCCCCAAACAGAATAGCAAAGAACAAAGGGGCAAGGAACTAGTCACATACCTCAGCAACATGAGGGCATTGTATGAAGGTAACTGAAGTTCAAAATAACGACCAATAATTGTTGTAAGAGATTAAGTTCAGTTAGGCAGTCATAGTTTACTGAGGCAGCAAGTACATAATACATTTTAGAGAGACAGAGTTATATGGTGGAAAGAGCACTGGCCTTGGAGTCAGAGACATGGGTTAAAAGCTGGTGCCCCCACCTGCTGTGTGACTTTTGACAAATAATTAAACCTTGCTGAACTAGAGTTTCCTCATCTATAAAATAGGAATAATGCCACCTGCACTGTTTTGAGAATTATTTGATATAATGAATTTTAGCAAATTGAGATAACATGTGCTTAAAACAATGCCAGGCACATAGAAAGTTCTATATGAGGGCTGCTGTTATTATTTTTATCACATGAAAGCACCAAACACAGAATCTCAAATGCACTAGATGTTCAATAAATGTTATTTGAGGCCAGGCGCGGTGGCTCAAGCCTGTAATCCCAGCACTTTGGGAGGCCGAGACGGGCGGATCACGAGGTCAGGAGATCGAGACCATCCTGGCTAACACGGTGAAACCCTGGCTCTACTAAAAAATACAAAAAAAAACTAGCCGGGCGAGGTGGCGAGCGCCTGTAGTCCCAGCTACTCCGGAGGCTGAGGCAGGAGAATGGCGCAAACCCGGGAGGCGGAGCTTGCAGTGAGCTGAGATCCGGCCACTGCACTCCAGCCTGAGCGACAGAGCCAGACTCCGTCTCAAAAAAAAAAAAATAAATGTGATTTGAGAAGAATCCCCTGCTAGGCATGGTGGCTCACACCTGTAATCCCAGCACTTTGGGAGGCAGAGGTGGGTGGATTGCTTGAGTCCGGCAGTTTGAGACCAGCCTGGGCAACATAGGGTGACCTCGTTTCTACAAAGCTTAAAAACAAATTAGCCAGGCATGGTGGCCCATGCCTGTGGTCCCAGCTACTTGGGAGGTTGAGGCAAGAGGAGCACTTGAGCCCAGGAGGTTGAGGCTGCAGTTAGTTATGTTGGTGCCACTGTACTCCAGCCTGGGTGGAGTACAGGAAAACCAGTCTCTAAAAAAATCAAAATAAAAAATAAAAAAAGAGCTTCCTGAGAGAGAAGAAATAAACCTTGCAACAAATAGCCAAGGGAAGCTTCAAATCCCTTCATCCCCACATTGAGAACTTAAGAAACGGAAGAGTATCAGTTCTCTTATTTTTGTCCTCAGTAAAGTATGGGTCAAGGCATGAGTAGGAATGGTTTATCATCAGGGAAAATGGGCAAGGGAAAAAGCACTGGAACTTTCTTTGCCATTGCGATTGAGCAATGATGTGTGAATGGTTGGCACTAAGCATTTAAGCCTAGCTGAGAGGAAGTTTTTAGCAGAGGCGCCCTCCCAAACCTTCCAGGAGACAGGGCATCATCTGAAGGGGAAATGATCAGAAAGGACTTCAAATGGTTCAAAATTAATTTTAGTTCACAGACGAACTAATCATTCACCTGTGGCCCACAGCAGCCATCCAAAGTTTCCCGAGTGACCAGCTTTGGGTGTCAGAGGCCTGTTCCCCTCTCTCCTTCTCCCAGAGTTCATATTCCTCCTCTCAGTGATAGAAAATATTCTGCTTCCACTTTGGATAACTGTCACAAGTAATGAATTAGATGACTCTTGAAAATGCCCACGTGCTTTTTCAAATCTCTCTGTTCAGAACGCTGCTTTGTTTGTCTCCGGTCCCTGCAGGGCCCACAACAAACATCCATTCTTTAATGTGGTGATCTTCAAAATGAAGAACAAGACTCTCAAAGTCCACCTAAACAATCACTCTTAACTGACTCCAGACACGTTTGGGAGAGAGGCAAGTCTGAAACAAGAAAAAGTGTGCCTGGTGGGTTTTTTTCTTGTGTGGCATTTCTAGAATATGTAGTAAACAGAGGAAAGACTCCTCAGTGTTCTTTTGGATGTCTGGCTGAACTGTGGTTAATAAATTGCCAACCATCAGCCTCAAAAAACAAACTGTTTTCATGCAAATAGGTACTACCGATACACTTGAAAAGAAAGCTAAACATTCCTGCCACTGTTTTCTGTCAGCTCCTCTGGCCTTAGCCACAGTCACTTCCAGGCCTCAAACCTTCAACCTGCGGAATTAGTCCTACCCAGATCCCTAGCCAGTAGTGACAAGGGCAGCAAGGTGTTAATTTAACTGACTCACCTGTCAGGCCCCAGGCTCTGGAATTAGTTTTGTTCCTCCAAGCCAGTATTTCATGTTCTTTTGAGTGAGCCCTGGGTGTTCAGGTATGACTTCCTCTTGCCAGCTGTGTTTTCCTGGGCAAAACTCTGTCCTGGGGCTCTTGTCTGTATTCATTTCTAGCCACTCCCTTACCCAGTACCTGGCACCCAGTATGCACTCAATAAATGTCTACTGAACTGACCTGAGATAAAAGGCCTCATCCAATGCTCAGTTTGTGTGATGGAGACTCTTAAGCTATTCTGCCTAATCCTTGTCAACCTGTTGTCCCTGAGGCCTTTCCCCCAAATCTGCAGCCACTGACTGAAGACCTACGTTACACTGGGCCCTTCGATGTAAACCTGTCAATGTGTCCCACCTGCCAGATCACATCATTTTAGAAACCAGTGGCAACCTAGAGAACAGCAGAGTTCCTTTTCTATACTCCACTGAGTGTCATCATCTATTCTACACTTACCTATTAAGCATCTACATAGCCCTGTTCTCAGCCACAGAACATTAGTAGTTGGAGGTCCTGAATTTTCCAATGTTCTGGCCCACTAATTCCAGACTGGACTTCATGAACCAGAATTTAGTTTCTGCCTTGGCAAATCTGGTCTTCAGAAAAGGAAACATCCAACTGATGACTGTGTTGGATTCCCACTGCAAACTGGTGATTGAGAGTGTGTGGCCATATTGCTTCATGAGACATCTATACAGCCACACCATCCTACATCACAAAATCCAGAGTGCTGGCACAAGGGGGCTGCCGTGGTTGGTGGGAGGGAAAAGGGACTACCAAGAATAAGGTAGCTAAGTGTTAGATTTGTCCAAGAACACTGGCTGGTCTTGTCTGCAGAGAGTAGAACTCCTCTTTCTATAGTCTTCCTAAACTCATGTCCAGAGTTTGAGAACCAAGGCTGCAGCAAGAGCCCTGAAGCAGCAGAAAGAAACATATTCACCAAGTTTTTGCCTGGTGGAAGCGCGTGGCCATGATGGGCATGGGCAGAGACACTGGCACAGGGGAAAGAGCCTATCTCTGCCAGTGTCCATATGTCAGGACAGCTCTGCACATGGCAGGCCCAAGCCTTGCCTCGCCACTCTCAAGTTGCCAGCAATAACATAACACGAAAGAATAACAAAGGGGGAGAAAAGGTGAACTGAAGTGTAAACTACCCCCACTCCAACTGCCCTGGTAGCTGCAGGTGCCCTTGACTGCTCAACTCTTTGCACCTGCTCTCCTGCTAGAACAAGTGGCCTATTGTGTGAGGCTGTACACATGGAGGTGCTAAGCAAACAAGAAATGACTCTTCTGATCATAAAGTAGATGGGATTCCAGGAAAACTTTACTAAGCCAAATAAAAGTGATTGTAAAGCACTTGGTAAAATATAAACTGCTGCATAAATACTTAATAAAAGCTCACAGCCATGTACACAAGGACAACTAGGTCAAAATTTACCCAAGCTCTCTAGCCTGGAGGGTGTTGGAAAGGGTGAAAATTGTCTCTCTCCGTTTGGTTTTCTTAGCCACTTTGTATTACTTTGCTCTTACCTGCCCTTCAGCCCTTGGCACTCCCCCGATGTCTCTCTCCTGTCACTGATATATCTCTGTGGTTAGACGGCTTCTAATTTTCATTCTGGACAGTGTGTCAAATATTATTGGGAGCAACAGACACTGAATTCCATTTTTTTTTTTTTCTGCTCAGAAACCCCATCGGAGTTATGCAGTGCTATGGGGGAAACATTTTCTTTAAGGTTTAATTATGTGAGTTTCACCCAAAACTCTCCAACATTAGAAATCGAGAACAACTCTGACATCTCAAACAGCCAACCTATCTGCTCCCCTGTAGCTCCAATAATACCTGGAGGAGTAAAATGAAGAGCTCACTGCAGTCCTCATGAGAATGATTATACCCTGGGGCTCCTTTTGAATCACTTTCACTTTGGTCTACTTAGGAAGGCATCAAATTCAAAGTCATTAAGGTGGCTTTATGGTGTTCCCTTTCCTTTCACATTCCCTCCCCCATCAAATATCTTTGTTATAGTATCTCACAGCCTGTTAGAGGTGGAAAGTGCTTTAGAGGTGATTTTGTCAAATTCCTTTATTTTACAAGTAAAAGAAAAAACAGAAGTGCAGTGACTTGTCCAAGGTCACACAACAAGTTCACAGTAGAGCTAGGACTCAGGTTGGACTCTCAGCCTAGGGCAAAGGTTTTTTGTTTGTTTGTTTGTTTGTTTGCATGGACGCCAAAGTGCCACAGGGGATGCACAGGCAATGGCTTTATTATCAGAGGCATGTGAGTACGGGAGATTAAATGGAGAATTAGCCTCAGAGGCAGGTGAATGCCATTTTCTAGCAAGGGGTTGAAATATCTCTAAGAAGAACTCCTTCTTCCAGGGGATGCCGCCTTACAGACTTGAGAGGACATGAGAGCAGAGAAACATGGTATGAGAGGCAGGAAATGTATGTCTACTCTCATGGACCAAGACTGGGCAGGGAACAAGGGAAGAATAGAGTATAGCATTATAGGCCAGAGAAAAGCTGGACAGAACACTCATTCCAGGTCTGCTGGATGAAGAGATTAAACCAAGCTGAGGTCAGGATTTCCACCAAGAATAGGAAGAAGGTGAGAAGGCTTTAAACCTTGCAGGAGAGAAGCCAGGCATTTGACAGGCAGGACAGTGCTGTGGGTAGGGGATGGACTGGATGGGTTTGAAGCCTATCTTGCTGTGGCCTTTGGTAATTTGTCAATGTCATCAGTAGAATCAGTAAAGTGTGGGTAATAATATTGTCTGCTTTAAAAGGCTGTTGTTGAGAATTAGTCAATGCATACAAACTGCCTAGCATATTGTGTGGCACTTGGGAAGTTCCACAGAATGGTTAGTTATTACTATTATTAGCCACTCTACTGTTTGAGTCCTGCTTTCTGAAGTCCCACGTACCCTTAGACAGAATTTAAGAGAGCAAAGGGAAGAGGACAGTGATCAAAATGCATCAGGGAGGAAAAGGTAAGAGGAGTTAAAAAGCGAAGACAGAGAAACCAACAGAATGTGTGAGCTGCAGCTCTCCCAGCTCTCCTCCACCCCTTCAATGTATGTAAACCCCCATGACTGCATCTTTTCCCTATATTTTGTAGCTGTAAGAGTCATAGGTACCGATAGGTAACCAACCACCCCAGTTTGCTGGGACTGAGGGGTTTCCTAGGACTTGGCAAAAGTCTAAACCTGGAAAGTCCTAGGCAACCTGGAAAAAGTTGATCACTGTAGGGGCCAGAGGGTGTTTGCTGTTCAAGATTATTATTTGTTATAACCAGAGAGCAGGGCACTGCTGCTAGATGCTATCCACTGGGGTTTGAAAAAGCTGGGTTATCCAGAAGCCATGTATAGGATTTTTTAATGGTATTTTCTTCATGCCTATAAATGAAAAAAAAATAGGGGTTTCTTAAATAGATAAGTTTCTCCAGGGGAACATTAGCCAATTTGAGGAGGATGGTCTTTAGCAGGACAGTCACACAGCAATAGCCTCATTATCAATGATTCTTATTTGTATGCTTTGATTCTCTGACACATGCTGTCTTTCTCCAAGTTCAATTCCCAGCATTGTTATTATATGTGCTTGAAAGTAATAAAACTGCATTTACTTTAAAATGATCTGTCACTCAGACTTTTCACTAATTTAAACTGATGTTACCAATCTCTCAAAGTATTTCCTTATCCAGGGCCAACTGGTTTAATTCAGCATCATGGGCTGATTTGTTTAAAAATAAAATTCATGGGGATAGGTGGATTTGCTTAAAAATTTTTTAAAGTAATATTCCTCAAGTCCTTGAGAGATGTACAGAGAGAGATACTCAGGAAGCTGCTAAAGGGTTCATGTTTGTAAAGAGAGCCCACTAATGCTGTGTTGATTACCCAGTGTTCCATTTATTCAGGATAAAACCTCCCCCTACATCTGATCTACTCTTCTACACTAACATCTAGTAAACGGAGGGTAATTTATAATTTTCAAAAACATCTCATATGCATTTCCTTATCGGAGGCTCACAGCAACTCTTTGAGGTAGGCAAGGGAGGTATTAATTTCACAGAAGGAGAAAACAAAATAGAGTTTAAGTAATCCGCCTAATAGTACAGTGATACCATGGGAAGCTAGGCCTAGTACTAAGGTCTGTTACCCGCAACTATGTCTGTTGGTTCATCCAACGAGTTCAATATACATGTATAGAGAGTTTACTCTACAGCAGGCACAGCTAAGCAATGAGGTTTTACAGATGGAAGACACAGTACTACTCTTTTTTTTTTTTTTTTTTTTTTTGAGACAGGGTCTCACTATGTCACCCAGGTTAGAGTGCAGTGGTGCGATCATAGCTCACTGCAGCCTCGACCTCTCGGGTTCAAGCGATCTTCCCGCATCAGCCTCCCGGGTAATTGGAACTACAGGCACATGACACCACGCCTGGCTAATTTTTTGTATTTTTGGTAGAGACGGGGTTTTGCCATATTGCCCAGGCTGGTCTCAAACTCCTGAGCTCAGGCAATCCACCCACCTCGGCCTCCCAAAGTGCTGAGATTACAGGCATGAGCCACTGCGCCTGGCCCACAGTACTAGTCACTAAGGAGCTACTAGAAGATTACAGACAGACATGTAAAAGCTCTCAATATAGTGTCGCTGGGGACATGCTAGAGAGAAGATGAGGTGCCAGCAAGTCTTAACCCAGACAAAGGTGTGGACAGGAGGATTCAGGGTCCTCAGAAGAGATGATGTTAAGGATAAGTAGGGGTAAGCTAGCCAATGGCTCTTTTTCTAGCCCATTCTAAGATGGTCCTTGTCTTAGTGCTCCCTAATAGTATTTGGAAATTAGCTTTTCAGCATGAGTTCTTACATAGTGCAATCCTCTATGCATCCCTCCAACCCCAAACTGCTGTATCCCTACCTCAGGTGGGAACACCTTACTTTGGCTCCTGCTGAACAGGTACTCATCCCAGCTCTAGGCTTGAAGCTGTGACTAGAAGCAAAGAGAACAATGACAAAATGGGCCAACAAGTGGCTCAAACCAAGAAAAAGTTCATTTGGGTAGTTTTTAAGATTCATCTGACCGTGTGGATCACTAAGATCTGAGGGGGCAAAAAATAGGAAGCTCCTGTGACACTGGAGTTAGAAATTATAACAAATTTCCTTTCACAGGGAAATGAAACTACATTATAAAGGAGACAAAACCATGGATCAAAGCCATACTCACGTAAAAGAATAAAATTCATTGGCTTGAGAAATTGGGAAATCATGACTGATTTTAATGATCTTTCTCCTTTTCTACAAAGGCTAACTCAAGGGTGACAGAAAGGACTTTAGAGCACTGAACAACTAGTTTTGACCTGCAACTAGACTCATCATGGTTTTTAATGTAATTTAGAAAGATTGCCTGAGTTAATCTCTATAAAGCAGTCGTAGGAGAAATGGTTTAAGATGTCTTTGCTGTGAAACAAGATGCTGAAGGTAAGAAGGTCAGCCTAGTGCATACCCTTAGATACAAATAACTCTCACTTGATCCTCAGTGGACTCAAATGCCCACCATTTGCACCAACCAGGACCAAGGATTGGGATTTTTGTTTTTGCAGAAAAGAGAGGAAATAACATAAAAATGAGAGGGGGGTAGGTGAGGCTGTTCCTGAAAAGTTAAGAATGGGTTATTGAAGGGAGCCAATATCAGGTCTATCTCCCAGTAAAGATCTTCAAGGGCTTTTTAATAGGTTTTTTTTTGAAGAACAGCAATAACAGCTACCATTTTTGAGAACCTAACTGTGTTCTAGGCACTATACTCCGTACTTCACAATCTCCTGGAATCTTTTCAACAAACTGTTAAGGGAGAAACTATTAACTCCATTTTACATGTGGGGAAGCTGAGGATCAGAGAAGAGGAACTAATAGGTAATAGAGCAGGCATTCAAACCCAGGCTTTGCTGACTCTAAAGTTGTAAGTTTAAACACTCTAATACACTGCCTTACGTTGCCACATAACTCTATGTGCTTTTTGTTAATCCCTCAACTGTTCGGCTACATTTCTATCAGTAAAAAATCATCAGAGAAACTCAGACAAGATTTTGTACTTGCTGAAGTATAGGAAGAAAGAGCAAAAAATAGGAGAGCTAAATTTCTTTCAAAGAAGCCACCAAGAGCTTGTATCCTAGGGAAAGAACTGTACCAGTAGCAGCAAAGAAAGTGACACCTGCCAGTCATTTCCTGTGGCCTGTGGAACAGAAAAACCACCACCACAATCCAACGATCACAGTCACAACAATGACAACTGCCAGAGGTGTTCTAAGAGCAGGGCCACTAGCAGGAAGCTCCCAAGAAAAGAGGCTTCCCTAACATACCTTTCCCTGTGCTTCACACTCCAAGCCCCAAGAGTCCACTTTCACTGATGCTCAGTGATTGACTATCAGAAATAAACTTTCTGAGTCAGAGAGATTGGACAAAAATGTTTCAGAGGGGTGTTACTGTTTGTGGAGGTCAGAGGTATTCTGATGAAGTGACATTGATAACACTAAAAGAAACCTACCAGGGAAACATCAGGACACTTATCATACTCAGCAGACTTGTTTCAATCAGTATTCAACTTACATGCTCTCTGAGGGGTGAATATAAAGTCATGACAGATTTCAAATTTGTATAAATCTACCAGAATGTATGCAGCCCAAAGGTTTTTGCAACAATTATGCTGACATCACTCAAGACAATTCTTGCTGGGCATGGTGGTACATGCCCATAATCTCAGCTACCTAGGAGCCTGAGGCAGGAGGATCGCTTAAACCCAGGAGTTCCAGACCAGCCTGAGCAACATAGCGAGACCCAGTCTCTACAAAAAATTTCCTGGAACTCCTCTTTGGAAACCCCATTTAAAGCCAATATAAATGTCAGAAGAAGTAAACAGCCCTATTATTTTATCCTCTCCTCCAAATGAACCCCAAATGGTATAAGCCTGCTTAATCAGCCACCTCATTTAGCAGTTTGGTTCCCAAAGACTCACAGTATTTCCCCCCAAAAAATCCAGTTTATCTTTATGGGAGCAAACATGGCCCACACCTCTTCACCCTTACTCTGGACATTTACATGGGCTGCTCAACCATGGTATAATGGTAATGACAACATCAACACCAGCTATCAATTATTTAAGTGCCTATGTGCCAGAATTTATCTTCATAACAGCCCTGCAGAGTAGGTATCACTACTCCCATCTTATAAATAAGGTAACAGAATGTCATATTAAATGTTCTGCCCAAAGCACACAGCTGGTGTCTGAACCAGGATTAAAATATCCATCTGGGGCTGGGTGCGGTGGCTCATGCCTGTAATCCCAGCACTTTGGGAGGCTGAGGAGGGCAGATCATTTGAGGTCAGGAGTTTGAGACCAGCCTGACCAACATGGTGAAACCCTGTCTCTACTAAAAATAAAAAAATTAGCCAGGCATGGTGGCACGTGCCTATAATCCCAGCTACTCGGGAGGCTGAGGCAGGAGAATCGCTTGAATCCGGGAGGCTGAGGTTGTGGTGAGCCAAGATGGTGCCACTGCACTCTAGCCTGGGTGACAGAGCTAGACTCTGACTCAAAAAAAAAATCCTTCTGGATCATTCTAAAGACTACACTCTTCCCAATATGTATTAATCACCAAGTGTATGCTTCCTAACATTTCAGGGTCTTCTCACTGAAGACCTCAGCCTGCACCACTGATGATCAACTGGCTGAGAATCAACAACTTGTAGACGGCAGGGATCAGCCATAAACCCACAAGGCTTTTTACAAAGAGGAGGTAGAAAAATTATTTGGAAGACTGGCAGCATCAGTGGAGTTCATCTGTCACTTACCAAGGCACTACCTTTGAAGGAGGCAATAATACTTAAGGGGCAGAGAAGCTCTAGTATGTTAATTTACTCATTTCTTAAAAGCAGATATATTCTTCCTGGTTCCATCTCCTAAGCCTTCCAGGCTAAAATAGAAGACTTCTGATTCATGGAGCAGTGACAGTAAAAGGAGACAGGCCTTATCCAACCATCAGAATCACATTTCCAAGAGGAAATTAGGAGGTGATGTTTATTTGTTGAGGGTGTGGATATGCTGGGACCTGCTTTGGAGGCCCCCAGATGCTCTTCGTATCACAAAATGATCCAACTGAGCTCAACAGAAGTTGGCATTGTATACTAATAGGACACAATCTGCTTAAAGTAATAAGCTATCCAGTATTCAACAGGTTGTCTATAGACATATCAGTGTTGAGCCATGAAAATGTCTCTTCCTGCTACTGAAGACATGACAGTCAACCAAGTCTAACGCATCCTGAATGGAGCACACTGTATTAAGCCATCTGTCAACAGGATAAGCTGTGTTTCTCTCACTCAATTCTGAAGGTAAAGCTACTGTGTATGACACCATAATCTTAAGGGATAAATGTTACTGTGTTGCCATGAGAGTATGTCCTGATAAATAGCTGTCACTAAAGACTACATCTAAGATAAATCGCTGCTGAAAAATATTCCAATCTAAGTCCATAGTGAGATTATTACATGGGGGTACTCTCCAAACTGATCTGTTCTGCCTTACCAGGATTTAAAAAAAAAATCGTAGCTGCCATAAATATTTCATGCTATATCAAATTAAGTCATTTTCTGCATAATCCATTTCTCCTTCAAAGGCTTTCCAAGAACAATCTTGACTTACCTAAGGCAAGGTAGAATATGTAAACTGCCATACTAGCAAAGCATCATTACACTTCAGTGTGTTCATTCTTGGGCACACACTCAGGCTAACTAGCAGTTCCCCAAACTGGAAAAAATGAAACGTCATATTTCTGCTCCTGGGAAAACTAAAGTAGAAATGAAATCCAAAAATGTCTTAGGGGGACCAGGAACTGTGGAGATAGATAGTGATAAATCAAATACCGAAGCCCTATTTGTCCCTCTCTCCTTCCCACCAGCCTTTCATAAACAGAGCCTCCTCCAATATAGGGGCAAAGGAAGAACTAGCCATGAGAAGAGAGAGCTGGGAGGTTGAAGACTATATCTCAGCTTCTAACCCTCAAATCATCATGACAGTGGCTGAGAAGAGCTACTGAGTCTCACCTTCAGCATGACTTTAGTCTGACTTATGCCTGAATCAATGGACTTTAGGACCTGACTCAGTGCTACTGAATATTATTTCCATTGTCCATTGTTTATGTTTTTCTGTACCCTCTTCCTCTTGGCTCTGTATTTTATTTATTTATTTCCTCATTGATGTTTGCATTGGCTATCCTATATTTAAAATTGTGTGGATACTGCCTTGATCCCTTTGGAGAAAAGCCACACTATAAATTAAAACGACAATAACAACAACAACAAATAATAACTTATTTTAGCATGAAAGCATGGGGGCGACGTATAGCAAGTGCTGCATACCACTGGCCTGTTCTGACATGACTAGAATGAGATGTGCATGTTTTATATGTATGCGTGAGTATATATGCACTTTAGAATATAGGTCTTTCTTTTTTTTACTTAATCTCTTTATTACCAGATTGAAGATTCTGAAGGTCTTTCCTTGTTTCCATGTAAACCAGTGAAAGACTTTTTTGTATTAGAAATTTTTGGGCTGGGCGCGGTGGCTCAAGCCTGTAATCCCAGCACTTTGGGAGGCCGAGACAGGCGGATCACAAGGTCAGGAGATCGAGACCATCCTGTCTAACACTGTGAAACTCCGTCTCTACTAAAAAATACAAAAAAAACTAGCTGGGTGAGGTGGCAGGCACCTGTAGTCCCAGCTACTCGGGAGGCTGAGGCAGGAGAATGGCGTAAACCCGGGAGGCGGAGCTTGCAGTGAGCTGAGGTCCGGCCACTGCACTCCAGCCTGGGCGACAGAGCAAGACTCCATCTCAAAAGAAAAAAAAAAAAAAAAGAAATTTTTAGGTACAACATACACTACTTGGGTGATAGATGCACTAAAATCTCAGAATTCAGCCGGGCGCGGTGGCTCAAGCCTGTAATCCCAGCACTTTGGGAGGCCGAGACGGGCGGATCACGAGGTCAGGAGATCGAGACCATCCTGGCTAACACAGTGAAACCCCGTCTCTACTAAAAAATACAAAAAACTAGCCGGGCGAGGTGGCGGGCGCCTGTAGTCCCAGCTACTCGGGAGGCTGAGGCAGGAGAATGGCGTAAACCCGGGAGGCGGAGCTTGCAGTGAGCTGAGATCCGGCCACTGCACTCCAGCCGGGGCGACAGAGCGAGACTCTGTCTCAAAAAAAAAAAAAAAAAAAAAAAAATCTCAGAATTCACCACTACATAATTGATCCATGTAACAAAAACCCATTTGTACTCCAAAAGCTATAGAAATAAAAATTAAAGAAAAGAAAGAACTGTGCCCCCAACCAAATTCCTCAAAACATACTGTGTTGTTAAAATAATTGCATTATAAAAGCAGAATCAACTATTCTCCCTTGCCTTTCCTAGATCATAGGGGAAAAAAGAAGCTATTTCAGTCATTTAATTGTTTGTATGATTTTACACATTTCATGAATTGGGTGTTGATGGTTCTCTCATATTCACTTCAACTTGCTGACATGCCACAGTCTATCCTTCCAACCCAGCAGAAAGGAAAGAAAAATGTTTCCTTACTGTGCTTTTCTGAAACATCCAGAAGGTTTTGAGACAACGGACAAAACTCTGAGAATTAACACAATTGCTTTGCATATTCCCACTTCTGCCTTCTCAATTAAGCAGAGAAATCCTGAAGAGGCATTAGAAACACTGGAAGACTTGTCTGGTCAGTGGAAATAAGAGAATTCAGAGTGTGTGTGTGTGTGTGTGTGTATAATTTCTCAGGTGAAATGAGACGTAAGACTGCATACGATAAAGAGGAGGCAGATTCACCACAACTTGCCCCTGCAGATCTTAGGGAGTTTATTTAGTAATGCCAGCTGTCCCATGTAAGAGTCTCAGAGTCATCATGAGAGAATTAAAGATGAACGTGCATTCATAACAGTTTTTTTTTTTTTTTTTTTTTTAAGAAATGGGGTCTTGCTGTGTGCCCAGGCTGGACTGAAACTCCTGGGCTCAAACAGTCCTCCTGCCTTAGCCTTCTGAGTAGCTGGGACAACAAGCACGTGTCACCACGCCCAGCTCCGACTCATAATGAACAGAAGTGGCTATGTAGAAACTGTCAGCCAGAAAACAGCAATATCCTGGAGCTGACATCTGGAGCCAGGCCCATCTGGCCCAGCAACATGATAAAGGGGTAGCATGAGCAGCTCCAGGTGAATCACAAAGGGAACTAAGGTATCATGCCACAAAGTAAAGTACAAGTAGTTGTCTATGCAGAGTTGATAAGTCTCAAAGTCACTAGGGAAATATAAACCCCTATGGGAGGTGTGCTAATTGTAGGAGAGGCCAGCTGACTACAAACAGAAGGCTGAGACAAAGACTCAGGGGAGAATCATTGCAAAGGATTACAGAGATGAGGTCTGGTGATAGGCTAGCATTTAGGTTGTGCTCAAGGATGATGGGGATGGGAGGCCTATAGGTTTGGCTGACCTGTCTTCAAGGATAAGGGTGAGCTAAGCTGAGTGCAGAGGTAGTGAGAGAGATCTGACAGAGAAGTAGTTGCTCAGAGTTTATATAAAAATGGATAAAAACTGATGAATGGATAAACAAAATATGCTATATACATGCAATGAAATATTATTTGGCCATAAAATGATAAAGTATTGATATGTGCTACAACTTGGATAAACCTCAAGAACATAATGCTAAGTGAATGATTCCATTTATATGAAACCCTTAGAATAAGTAAATCTGTTGTGACAGAAAGCAGACAATTGTTTGCCAGGGGCTGGAGGAAAGGGGAAATGGGGCGTGCCCATTAATGTACAACAATGTTTCCTTTTGGAGTGATTAAATGTCTTGGAACTAGAGAGAGATGGTGGTTGTATAACATTGTGAATGGACTAAATGCCACTGAATGGTACACCTTAAAATGGTAATTTTGTCATGCAAATTTTACCTCAACACACACACACACACTCTCGCACACACTTGCGTCTGCACACACACGCACAATACACATGGATGGGGCCTCTGTTGTGATACCTCTAAGAGGAGCTCTCCCTGGACTGCTGGGGAAGAGATGGGTTGATTTTCTTTTTTTGTTTTTGTTTTTTTTTGAGACAGAGTCTCGCTTTGTTACCCAGGCTGGAGTGCAGTGGTGCGATCTCAGCTCACTGCAAGCTCCGCCTCCTGGGTTCACGCCATTCTCCTGCCTCAGCCTCCCAAGTAGCTGGGATTACAGGCACCCGCCACCACGCCCAGCTAATTTTTTGTATTTTTAGTAGAGACAGGGTTTCACCATGTTAGCCAGGATGGTCTCGATCTCCTGACCTTGTGATCTGCCTGCCTCGGCCTCCCAAAGTGCTGCAATTACAGGCGTGAGCCACCGTGCCCAGCAGAGATGGGGTGATTTTCTTTCCTCATCCTTCTCATTAGGTTGTGAACTCCTTAGCAGGGGCAGGAGCTGGATTATACTTATCAAGGTATGCCCTATTATATACTAAGTGCTCAATCTGTGTGGAATGAGCCTGAATTATCAGATTTTTTTTTTTTTTTTTTTTTTTTGAGATGGAGTCTTACTCTGTCACCCAGGCTGGAGTGCAGTGGCATGATCTCAGCTCACTGCAACCTCCACCTCCTGGAAGTGATTCTCCTGCCTCAGCCTCCCAAGCAGTTGGGACTACAGGTACCTGCCACCACGCCTGTATGTGTGTGTGTGTATATATATATATATATTTTGTATTTTTAGTAGAGATGGGGTTTCACTACATTGGCCAGGCTGGTCTTGAGCTCCTGACCTTGTGATCTGCCTGCCTCGGCCTCCCAGAGTGCTGGGATTACAGGTGTGAGCCACCACGCCTGGCCTATCAGATATTAAATGTAAAGACAAAACACCTTTTTTTTCCTCAGAAACTAGGGGTTTTTGAACATATATACTTTAACCAGTTTCTGTGTTATACTAATCTAAACAAGTGTCAAACTCTGTTTACCAATTTATAGATTCTAAACTAATTTATAGGAACTAAAACTAATTTATAGTTGCTCTGTTATACTAATTTATAAAGTATCAAACTATCCAGAAGATGAATGAAAATTCAGTCAATTATCCAGATATTTGGCCTAGCAAAAAGTGTGTTTGAGAATGATTTACAAAAATGTTCACTCTTCATTTGGATGTTATCAGGGCAAAAATGACATTTACCTATTGGGAAGCCCAGTGTTAACTCAGCAATCTGGGTTCCTTTATCTTTCTCTTGGTCCCAAGGACTCTCTAATTGAAATTCTCTGTAGTTTGACAAAGGCAGAAGCTGGAGGATCTTTCTGCCTTTGGCATTTGTAGGAAATCTTTGCCTGTAGGATATGCTGGTGGCTCACATAAAAGAGGATATCTCACATGCACCCAGTTTGCTAATTTGAAGGTTTCTCGGCTAAGTCCTGGTAGACAAACCAATGTTTATCTCAAGTCCAGATGGGATGGTGGTGGGAAGCTGAGAAGGATGAATGATAGGCTTATGTGGTGGTACTCCCTAAGACTGAATCGGTGAAAACATTTTCTTCATTCATATTTCAATCGACTGCATTCATAAGAGATAAAAATTCAAATGATGGAAAATATGACCTTATTTAGAGAGACAAGGAATTAACTCTTTAAAAGTTGAGTGATCTATACATCCATAGTAGGCTACAAACAGCTCTAATAACCCAGCTGACATGAATATTGCTCAGTATTTCCCTCAACATCAATACTTTCCTTTTGATCAAGTGTCTCCACTGACAAGTCTCATTCCCTGTCAGGATCCTTGATTTTCATTTTTCTTGACTAAAAGTAAAATTTTTTACAGGCACACAAATTTGACCTAGAAAGATAACAAAGTTACAACCCATTGGACAACAGGAAGTGGTAACTGTTACTTAAGACTAAATTAAATGAGAAATTTATTGAAAAGCTCTGGAAAGAGGTTTCCACTATAGATGAGACACAAGTGCAAAGCTAATCTTTATAAATGGTACAAATAGAGGCCACACATGTCTTCAGGCTAAAGAACTTCATATTATTAAAGGTATATTCCTGAGTAATTTAAAAAAATTAGTTTGACATTATTCCCTAGTTTTATCATTGCATTAAGTCAGCAATACAAGTAGAAGTTAATTATAACCTGAGGTTACTAACCAAGAAGGAGTCACTTCCTGGATTACACTACCCTTATTCTGTCTGAAAATATGTTTGATTTATTTTCTTCCTCCCTTCCTTCCCTTCATCCTTCCTTCTTACCTCCCTCCTTTCTTTTCTTTCTTTCCTGGATAGTATATATTAACAATAAAAGTCATTTTGAAAATAAAGATTTTTCAGAAATCAGAAATATGAATAGAAGTTTGGAATGATAGCTTTTCTCCATACTACAGTATTTGTTTTATTATTTTGTTCAATACCTTAAGGCTTAAAGCTAGCAAATGAAACAAAAATATTTCAGTTAACAGTTATTTTAATGATATAAAAGTACATTTGGCTAACTTTTGGACTCATTCAAATTTAGCAGGCTTTGGATTCCACCATTTGATAGAAGAGAAATTTCTTGGTTCCAGGGCATCATCCTTCACCAAAGTGTACCAAACATGAAGTAGTTAGTATGAGCAAAATTCAATAAAAATTCCAATAATTCAAAATACATAGGCCTGGGAATAAATTATTTTAAAATTAAAACTGGATCAATCTGATTTTTCACCATAAACAACAGAAGATAAATCCAGCAGAGTTATAATATTTGCTTCAAACAATCACAATGAAGAAACAAATATTAGTGCTTGATATTGGATAAATGCTCAAATATTTGTTAGAATAAATACATGAATGAATGAACACATCAGTAAATAAATATATTTGTAAAGTAAAATTTCCTTTTTAATAAGAGACCCTGGTTAGAAGATAAGCTGCTTAAAACAAATATTCACGAGTTGTTCATTTTTCGCTATAGTAACATAACATTAGACAAGGCACTGGAATGGTTTCTCATCAAGTTTATGTAAGAAGCACATATTTGATCTGTGGATATATTCTTTTTCAAATAGTTATTGTTTGTATCAGTTTTAAAGCATCAGCTTTTTATAAAGCCAAATACCAACTGCTTTTCTCTGAAAATTAAAAAAACAAAACAAAACAAAACAAAACAAAAAAACGTGTTCATGATTCTTCTTAGTACCTGAGGAGCTTTTACGATAACAAATACACATTATTTCTCCAGTGCATGGAGCCATTAATCCTTCCAGGCTGATTTACATTTGCTAGAGGGAAGTGTATCTCCATACAACTTCAATGCCTCTTCCAGGGTGTCATGCAACCTTATTCGCATTGTCCCATGTCAGTAAAATAGCATAGATAAGGAATAAGCTATTTTCTGACATGTCTTTTGTTTTGTGTTGGAAAGAGGAGGAGTGAAGGGGAAAGGGGGAAAAATAGAGACGTAATATAAATTGAGCTTCCAGTATGTGCCAGTCTGCTAGGGGCTTTTCATTTATGACCTCTCCTAATAGTTACAACAGTTCTGTGAGATGCCCTTCCCTTACAGAGGAAGAGGACGTTGAGACTTTTTAGGTTAAATGACTCACCCAAGACCACATTTAGTAGCAGAACTGAGAGGCAAACCCAAATTCATCTGGCTCCAAAGCCTTCCTCTTTGCACTCCATTATACTGCTAATAAATTCCATTCAGTATTCCATGTCCTGGTATTGGGTCCCACTAGAATGTAAGCTCTTCAAAGCAGCTAACTTGCCTTTTTCGCACTTGCATCCCTAGCACCTAGCTTGGTGCCTAACACATAATATCTCAAAACATAAATATTGAAGGTATGAATGAGTGAATAAATTAATAAGAAAAAAATACACACAGACTGTCAGACCTGGAGGGGCTCTAATCCAACCATCTCCTTTTTTAGATGGAGGAAAGCAAGGCCTAGAGAGATTAAGTCACTTGCCTTTGGTTAAGCAACTAATTAGTGAAAGATTCAGAACTCGATTTCGGGTCTCTTCTGTATTCTCCTCTACAACATGCTACTACTTGTACATTTTCTAAAGCATGTTCATCAACTCCTTGTGGTTTCCTAAGCATTGTATCCTCTTGATTTAATTTTTTAATCGCAAACATTCCTCCCACATGGAAAGCAATGGAGGTTAGGAATACCACTAGCCCACTAGAATGAAAACTCTGTGAGGACAGGAAATTATGTCTGTTTTGCTCATTTCAACAGGCTTGGCACTTAGAAGGTGCTCAGTAAATACTTGCTGAATAAATGAATATAATGAATATATATGATTTCCTTTTCAGTGATGAGCAAATTCTTCATAGATAATGATAGCATAGATTATATGAACGAATACTTGGCCGGGCGGAGTGGCTCATGCCTGTAATTTCAGCACTTTGGGAGGCTGAGGCAGGTGGATCATCCAAGGTCAGGAGTTCGAGACCAGCCTGGCCAACATGGTGACACCCCATCTCCACTAAAAATACAAAAGTTAGCCAGGCATGATGGCGGGTGCCTGTAATCACAGCTACTCGGGAGGCTGAGGTGGGAGAATCACTTGATCCTGGGAGGCAGAGGTTGCAGTGAGCCAAGATCGTGCCATTGTACTCTAGCCTGGGCAACAAAGTGAGACTCCGTCTCAAAACAAAACAAAACAAAACCAAAAAGACCAAAAAAAAAAAAAAAAAAAAAAAAACCACCAAAACAAATGCTCAATAAAATATTTCAATAAAATTGCTCAGTGAAATGATATTCCTCTTTCCCTCCCTTTTCTTCCTTTCTCTATCTTCATCTATAAAATGGGGGAAAATAACAGTATTCATTTCATAGGATTGTTATAAAGATAAATAATACATATAAAGCACTTAGCGTGGTACTTAATATACAATTAACTCTCAATAAATGATAGTTATCAAGATGAACGTGATTTCTTCAAATCAAATAAATAAGGACCCACATAATGAGGAGATGGAAGAATCGAAGACAAAAGAAAGTTGTTTTATGCTTTAAACTCTGCAAAATTGCCTTCAGACACAGTTCTCTATGTGTTTCAAACTCTGCAATTTCTAGGAGGGCTATAAATTATAGACATCATCTAAAATGTCATAGATGTTTTCTCTTTTTCTTGGAGAGTCTCGCTCTGTCACCCAGGCTGGAGTGCAGTGGTGCGATCTTGGCTCACTGCAACCTCCACCTCCCAGGTTCAAAAGATCCTTTTGCCTCAGCCTCCTGAGTAGCTGGGACTACAGGCTTGTGCCATCATGCTCGGCTAACTTTTGCATTTTTAGTAGAGATGGGGTTTCACCATGTTGGTCAGACTGGTCTCGAACTCCTGTCCTCAGGTGATCTGCCCACCTCAGCCTCCCAAACTGCTGGGATTACAGGCATGAGCCACCGCACTCAGCCTCATAGATTTTTCTAGAATTTTTCTTGTGAAATTAATGGAGACAGAAGACATAATTAACCTTTATATAAACATATGACAATTATTCCTCAAATATTGCTATATGTAACTTTCAAAAAAGATCACCTCTCCACGAGTTCTTGTCCATTCCAGCAAAGGGTGTCGTTTTCCGCCACAGGGCTATGGCTGCAGATGTAGCCAGGCAAAGCACTATAGAAGCTGATGAAAGACTTCAACTTCTGAATTAGTTCCCTAAAAGAAAAACAAAACATCTGCGCATAAGAGGCAAGTAAACTCAGTATGAGAAAAGTTTAATTTCCTTATGAGCATGACAGAAAGCCTCTGCCAGGCTGATTAGAGCAATAAATGATTTTTAAAGACATTCTTGGCTACAAGGCCACAGTTTAGTTTTTTTAAAAAAAATCAATAAAATGATATTAGAAAAAAAGTTGCCTGCCATATAAGGTGCTGTTTCTATCAGAAGGATGATTTAATTCCAACATTCATTTTCTATGACGTTCCACTTCCATTTTTTTTTATTCAGAATGCTGTTACCTACATTTTCAAAGGTGCTGATTACAAGGCACACTGGAGCACTACATATCTTTTGGTTTCTGAGTGTAATTGGGTGCATTGATTGTAATTTACAATGCTATTACCCTAGAGGTGGCCCGTTTCCATATAGGCTCTGGCTAATGGTTGCAGATCAGAATTGCAGGGTGCTCAGAACAGTGTAAGCTCTATGAAATTCTCCTGGCAATATAGTCAGAGCAACTCACATCTGCCAGAAAAGGAAGGTTTCTTTGTTCTTTGTATATTGTGGCTCCTGTGAGGGAGAGGGAGCAGGGTGGGGGACGATTCTAGTATATTTTATTATTTATTTGCTTTTGCTTTTGTGCTACATATAATAAGACAAGTGTGTGTGTGTGAGAGAGAGAGAGAGAAAGAGAAAGAGAGAGTGACAGAGAGAGAGAATATATTATGTCTGTAATTGTATGTAAACACACACACATAAATACCAGAAAAATTTCAGGTCTGTTATCTCATTTCAGATGTACATGGATACACAAAGTAATACTCCTTAGACTGGAGAGAAGTGGGTATGTTTAAAAAGAAATATTAAAATATGTAATAGAGGTACAGTGGTAAACAGACAAAAATAAAAGGCACTTTATTTTCTAAAGCAATGTTACTGATAGAAAATTAAAACATCCTTCACATCCAAATGTACCTTATGTCTATACTAAGTTTTTGGAGACTCTATTCAGGGAATTTTCTGGCAGTGGAGTAATTATTCAATATTGTCTCCAGGCTAAGAATGGACTGGCCTGATGTACAGGCCTCTATAGGAACCAGAGGCCTGAATATCATTTGGACACTGGTGGAAGTCCTTAGCCCAGAAATGCCTTCTGGGAGTTGTTCTCAGATCTGGCCAAATGAGGAAGACTGGTGAAAATATCCTCTTGTACTTAATCCGATTCTTCATTTTATTACTGCTATGGTTTAAGATGGCTTGTCCTCACCAAAACTCATGTTGAGGCGTGGTCCCCAAGGTGGCAGTGTTGGGAGCTGGTGCCTTTTAGAGGTGAAAATGGACTTATGTCTGCCTTGCAAGCCTGGGTTGGTTCTCCAGGGAATGGATTAGTTACCAGGAGAGCAGTTGTTATAAAGTGAGACTGCCTCTCATATTTGTCCTTTTCACTTGTGCTCAGTTCCCTTTCCTTTTCTCCACCATGTTTTCACATAGTATGCGGCCTTCACTTAGAAGGCCTCACAAGATGAGGCCGCCCAATCTTGAACTTCCCAGTCTAATAAATAAACCTCTTTTCTTGATAAATTACCCAGTCTTAGGAATTCTGTTACAGCAACATAAAACAAACTAGGACAATTACCATAAAACTATTCATTTCAACTAATGATTTAAGAGGTTGGGGAGGGAGAGAAAGGGCTCTCAGCATAGATTCACAAAGGCTTGGGTCACTGCAAAGCCAAGGTGATGGACAGAACAACTCAAGAAAGGTTGTTGGGACATATTTAACTTCTGATACCCCACAAGTTGCTTCCCGTTATGCCTGTACCCCCCAACCCACAGCCTACCCCTGGTGTCTGAGCACCATCAATCTCCAAAAAGAAGAGGCTCAATACAGAGCTCTGAAAATAAAAGTCAACATTATAGTTTCTCATAGAGGAAAAGGATGGGCTCAATTAACAGCTAATAGGAGAGATGCTCTGTTTTACAAGGTAATAATGCAGTTCCCAAGAGTGGAAGCTGAAAGAGTAAAGGCTGAGTCTAAGTAATTCCCCCCACTCCATAAGGAAATTGAATATGGCCATTAGTCTATGGGAAACAATGGCCCTCTCTTAAAGGAAAGAGTTTCCCTTAGGCCTCTCCCTACCTCCAAACCCCCTCTCACTAACATAGCACATGGCAAGAAAAATTGAACCCATGGCAAGGCCTTCCATTTTGATTTCCATAGAAGTTAAAAAAAAAAAAAAAAAAACACCCTGAACTTCTCCCAACCCTTGCAGTTTTCTTGGTGGATCATAAAGATTATTGACAACTTGAAGAAGATCTAGATGAGGTTCGATCTAAATGTCAAGGGAATGAGGGGCTGCAATAAACATAAGACCTCCCACTTTAGTATAGAAAGATATTACCTGGAAGGGTTAAGATAAAAATCTAAGAAAACCACAAAGACAGTGAATATATTACTCTTGTCTCACACTGCTATGAAGAAATACCCAAGACTGGGTAATTTATAAAGAAAAGCCAGCGTTGCATGGCTGGGGAGGCCTCAGGAAACTCACAATTATGGCAGAAGTGGAAGCAAACATGTCCTTCTTCACATGGTGGCAGGAAGGAGAAAAATGAGTGCCAAGCAAAGGGGGAAGCCCCTTATAAATCCATCAGATCTTGTGAGAACTAATTTATTATCATTAGAACAGGATGGGGGAACCATCTCCATGATTCAATTATCTCCATCTGGTCCCTCCCATGACATGTGGAGATTATGGGAACTACAATTCAAGATGAGATTTGGGTGGTGACACAGCCAAATCATATCAGTGAATAATGTGAACATAGTCTGGGTTATCATGTTCCAGAATTCAGGGAATCTCTTTGAAAGTTGAACAAGTTAACTTGGAAAAATAAAAAGTTATCCTACTTTATTAATTCCACAGGGCATATAGGATGGAGACAGAAAGAGACTGTGTTTTAAAAATTTACTTCTGAATTAGTTATTTTGAATTTGTTATTTTGAATTAGTTATTTTGAACACAGTTTTATTTTGCAACCATGTTAGAATGATTGGGTTCTCAGAACAGCCCCTTCAAACCTGTTGTGAGTAGTAGCTAAGAGCACTGATTATGGAGTATGACTCAGCTGAGTTTCAGATGTCAGCTATGCCCTCACTTACTGAGCAGTGAAATCTTAGGCAAATTCTAAGCTTCTCTGAACTTTAGTTTCCTTATTTGTAAAATGAAGATACTGATGATACCTATCTTGCAAGTTTACTGTAATGATTAAATGAGACAATGCATGTAAAGTGTTTAGCATAGTACCCACACAAGTAAGCACATAGTAATCACCCTACAATGTTAGCCATTGCCAATATTACAACACTATCATGAATCTGTAGAATAGAAATGTATCATTGATATTGTTTGGCTGTGTCCCCACCCAAATCTCATCTTGAATTGCAGCTCCCATAATTCCCATGTTTTATGAGAGGGACCAGATTGGAGATAACTGAATTGTGTGGGTGGTTTGCCCCATACTGTTCCTGTGGTAGCGAATAAGTATCACGAGATCTGATGGTTTTATAAGGGGTTTCCCCTTTTGCTTGGCTCTCATTCTCTCTTGCCTGCCACCATGTAAGATGTGCCTTTTGCCGTCTGCCATGATTGTGAGGCCTCCCCAGCCACATGGAACTATGAGTCCATTAAACTTCTTTTTCTTTATAAATTACCCAGTCTCAGTTATGTCTTTATCAGCAGTGTGAAAATGGACTAATACAGTCACATATATATGAAATACACATATTAGATTCCAGATAAATTCATGTATGCAGGACAATTAAAAGTTTTTCAAGTGCTACATAATTTTATGTACAATAAGATAATTAAAATTCCTCACTTTTTTGAGGTAGATATTAATAAGTACAACCATATTCTCTCCCAACAGATTTTTCCTGGTATTCTTCTTCCCAAACCAGTTAGCTACTGGGCTGGGTAAACCACTTGACTTATTTGGTACAGCAGTTTGAATGGTCTTTTTCTCTGAGCCTGGTAGGAAGGTGGTGGTGACCCTGACAGGGATTTGTGTCTAAGAATTTAAGCACTGGATGTGGAGGGCTAAAATGAAGTCAAGTTAGAAAAAGATAGATTATGGGCTGGGTGCAGTGGCTCACACCTGTAATCCCAGTACTTTGGGAGGCCGAGGCAGGTGGATCTTTTGAGAATAGGAGTTTGAGATCAGCCTGGCCAGCATGGCAAAACCCCATCTCTACTAAAAATACAAACAATTTAGCCAGGCACAGTGGTGTGCACCTGTAACTCCAGCTACTAGGGAGGCTGAGGCACAAGAATTGCTTGGACCCGGGAGGCAGATGTTGCAGTGAGTGGAGATCACACCACTGCACTCCAACTTGGGTGACAGAGTGAGACTCTGCCTCAAAAAAAAAAAAAAAAAAAGAAAAAGAAAAAGATAGATTAGTTATCAGAGAAATGCAAATCAAAACCATGAGATACTACTTTACACCCACTAGAATGGTTATGATAGACAACAACAAGTGCTGGTGAGGAGATGAATAAATTGGAACCCTCACACATTGCTGGTGGCAATGCAAAATGGTACTGCCACTGTGGAAAACAATCTAGCAGTTCCTCAGAAAATTAAGCACAGAATTACCACATGACCCAGCAATTCTACTCCTAGGCATATATCCAAAAAGATTGAAAGTAGGTACTCAAATAAGTTTCTGTTCATGGCAACATTATTAACAATAGCCAAAAGGTGGAACAAGACAGATGTCCATCTACTGATGAATAAACAAAAGATGATTATATATATAATGAAATACAATGAAATATTATTTAGTCTTAAAAAGGAATGAAATTCTGAATGTGCTACAATATGGGTAAACTTTGAAAATGCGATGCTAAGTGAAAGAAGCCAGTCATGAAAGACCATGTATTCTATAATTCCACTTTTGTGAAATGTTCAGAATAGGCAAATATATACAGATATACAGTAGATTAGTGGTTGGTTACTACTGGGGAGATGAAGGTTGAGGAATGATAGCTAAAGGGTACAGAGTTTCTTCCTGAGGTGATGAAAATGTTCCAAAATCTATTGTGATGATGGTTGCATAACTCTGGATATACTAAGAACAATTGAATTGCACACTTTAAATGGATAGATTATATAGTATATGGATTAAATCTCAATAAAGCTGTTACCCCTGCCCCTCAAAAGAAAGGGTAGAGAAGAGGTAAGAAATACGTCTTAGAGAAAGAGAGGGTTCTCTATTATGGGGAGGGATGCCCCTTGGAAGAATGAAAAGAGACATGGAGGAAAGTTGGGAAAAGCCAGGTTGGATGCAAATAAAATAAACACATAAGTGGCGAGGGAAGAAAAGAGAAATTTGTAAAAGCTGCCGCTTCAGCGCTGCAACAGCTGTAAACAGTTCAAATATATTTATTCCTCCATCTTCTAAAATATTTTGTTCTCTTTCTCATTGTAAAAGAAATACACGTTCACTATGGAGAATTTAGAAAATAAAGAAAGATAGAAAGAGAAAAAATTCATTGTCCCACCAGACACAGATAATCACTGTTAATATTTCAATGTATTTTGCTCTAGATTTTTCTCTTGAGTAAAGTTTTACATTTATTTCTTTAAAACCTATTCTTCTTGATAGACTTGTTCTCTGAGTTCTTTTTGGTTCTTAGTGTGTATTATCTCCATTAGAATCCACTTAGAATCCAAGGTAGATTTGACTAGAAGAACCTCAGAATTAAATAAATCCTGGTTCTCAACTAATTCCCAGGCCCTGTGGGATGAGACAGTACCTGCCTTTTGGAGAAAAAAGAGTAGGTCTCCAGCACAGTTTGCAAACTGGCCAATATCTTAAGAGTCCCAAAGGACAGTGTTACAGTGAAGGCCATTCCTTTATGGAAAACCTTCTGAATTACTGTGAGAAAATAAATCTTGGTCTCTAAAAGAAACTGATTATTGAAAATAAGTGTAGACATACTGTTTTGGAGGGTAGGGAAGAAGACTTTAGAAACTGTTGGAGAGTTAATGAGCTTTTCAAAGGACAGCAACAACAGGTGATAATGTCCTCTGACACTACAGCAGCAGTGTGACAAAAGTAGTTTACCTCCTACCAAGTTTACTGGGCCTCTCTCATCTCTCCTCTTCTTTGTCTCTTCCTGTCATTCCTTTCTAAACTTGTTCCAGCACAGGAATTAAGTGTATTTTAATATTTTCTTAAATAAAGATTTATATTCCTCTGCTTATAGTTTTAAAAGAGGAGTTGAATATTTCTATTTTTCTCTTTAAAGAAAGACACATGAAACTAAACTAAGTGACATGTTAATTACCCATGTATGACACAGTCCAGATTTTTTTCCTTTGTGCTAGTAGCCCATGACAGACAACAAAAGAATCTCCACCTATGAACTAAGGCAGTCTGCTCAACTGAATTGTTCCAGGGGGAAAAAAAAGAGGATAGAAAGTTTGGACAACTAGTTGTCTGGGATGGGAAAAACAATTTGATTGAAGGGAATGTTCTTTGATTGTAATTCCACTTTATTCTAATACATACATGTCAAACATAGCATTGACATACAAATTCTGACACCTACGGCTCTCAGACAGATCCAACATTTGCTTACGACAGCCTGCTCAGGAAAAAGTCTCTTCCTAGAGGTTTCCATTCAATGTGTTAAATGTGGAACTAAAGGATAGGGCCCCTTTGCATGCACGAGCCATTTTCAAATATGGCAGCTGAGTGCACGTGATCTTCCCTGGAGGGCTTCCATCATCCTGAAGAGGATCATCCCTCCCCTTCTTTGGTTGCAGGGGAGGGGACTGCCTTTGCTTTCTTGCAATGATTTGCTTCGGCAAGCATCAAAGCAGCACTAATTGGAAATCACTGCAAGTAAAAACAGTTTTTCATCCCTGACTGCAGACCTGGAACTTTTTTCCTTTATTATTAAGGCTCATTTTTTTATCTTCATGTAAAGTAATATGAGCTTATTATTTTTAAAAGTTGACAATGCAAGAAAAGTACCTAAACTAAAATAACAAAAATAGGAATGACGTAAGATCATGCCTAATTCTGCTGGAGAGAGCCTTTCACAGTTTAATCCCAAACTAGAGCTTTCTACCATTCTAAAGACTTGCCCATACTTTTTCTCAGTGTTCCCCTTGCCCAGAATGCCCTCCTTTCCTTCCTCAATCTGCTGAGTTTGTTTGAACTTATCCTTCAGGCTGAGCTCAAAAGTCACCTTTTCCAAGAAGTTTTTCTTAATGCTCCCAGGAGAGGGGCTATCTTCTCCATCTGTGACACTGCCACTCTTTTGCACATAGCTCTGATTTGGCACTCACCCCCAATGTATGGAAATTATTCATTTGCATGTCTCCCTCCCTAACTAAGCTAGGTGCCCCTTCATTCCTCAGAGCCTAACCCTTACACAATGTGAAGCACAGAGATGGTGTCGACAAATGTTGAAAGAAGTAGAGGCCTATTTAGGGCAGAATGACTTGTACAAGATCCAGAACTCGTTGATTCACTCAGGACATACTTTGTTGTTTTGTTCAGTGGGTGGGGGTAGGCATTGATTTTGGACTAGGGGAGCTGAGATCAGCTTTTGTTCTTTGCTTTCTAGGTCATTTACTAGTGTTACCTGATCCATTGCCCCTTTAGACCAAGTCAGAGGGGAAGGGGGGGCACCAGAAGGAGAGGGCTGGAATATGTAGATATAATTTCACAAGGGTGGAGGGACTGTGTGACTTTCTCACAGGTTAGCAGTTGGGCCAAAAGCTTGGTATATGTAGATGCAAGATGGACTATTCAACCATAGATTCGGCATTTGAACAATGGAAAAATATTGTCCATGTACTCAACCAAACAGTATATTGTATAAACATGGCAAGGGAAACAGTATCATAAGGGAAGCAGTGAAGTAGACATTCGGAAGGGCAAAGAAGGGAGAAGCTGACAACTGAGATGTGCCGAAAATATGAAAGCTAGAAGGGGCTGTGAAGATCTGATTTCTTCTTTTCTGATTGTACTAGTTGTGCATCTTGTTCTCCACTCACTGTTTGAAATCTGATGACAGATATTTTCAATACTTATCCCTTAAAGGAACACTGAGTCCCACACATAGACCACCAGTTGAGTATCAAATCGCCTTGAAATTGAACTAAGCTATTTCTAAGATTAGTTGTGTGTTGCAAACTACCCAGTTGGGGGCAGACAAAACAAGCAGATGACTTCTGAATGCTACCAAAGGAATCCTGCATTTCATTGTGTGTTGTTATTTTAACAAGGCAAAGGGCTTTTCAACTCATAATCAGATTCAGACAGCTTGCTCACAACCTCCACAGACTGAATACTACAATAGGGTTCCTTTGCAATTATCATATTTTTAACAACAGAGGATGGAGCTTGGGCATGGGCATGAGGAGTGCTAGAGGCACATATATTTTTCTGGACAGTGTGAAATGCTGTGCAGATAACATACTGAGAGATTTATAGAGGTACTAACACTGCAAAAACAAACCCTCTTAATAACATCAGATTGCAGGGGGCAGTGCATTTAGCAAGAGATCATCTTAATTCCCACTTCTCCTCTCTCCCTAAGAGGGGTTACAATGCCTATTTGAGGGAGTTAAATAAAATCAGATACTCTCCTGTTGTTTTGTTTTCTTCTTCTGCCAGAGAATTCACAAAGAAAGGCTCCATCTCAGATTCTAATGCTTCAGTTTCAATAAAAGTGAGTAACATCGTTGGGCACGCTCAAGCTCCCAACACCCAAAGAAGCTCTGCCTGACCATCATTTACTCAACTCTACAGGCTTTGTCAATTTTTCTTACTATCCTTTCTTTTCCTTGGAGGATGAATCTAGGCCACGTGTGGTGGCTCACGAGAATGGCTTTAACTTGGGAGGCATAGGTCACAGTAAACTGAGATCGTGCCACTGCACTCCAGCCTGGGTGACAGAGCGAGACTCAGTCTCAGAAATATATGTATATGAATCTAAACAAAGTACCAAATCCGGTGGCCAACCAAAACCTCATTTATCAATTTCTTCTTTCCCTGGAGGAATCGATACACATACAGCTGTCCCCACTAAGGTGAAAGGGAATGAGTTCCCCAGAGCCCAAGACAGAAGTCATAGCAACAGGCTTGGATAAACCTCCTACTTATAAATGTGTCTAGGTTGGCAGAGTAATCTCAAAATGGGACTGAGTGGGTGTGTTAATTTTGAGAAAGCTCCGCATGGGATTCGGCTACAAATTCATATACCACTTCCTCCATGAAGCCTCAAGGTTCTGTCTTTCCCTGTAGGTGGCCTCTGTACTCTAGACATTCTTTTGCTTTAGCACTTACAAAGCTGTTTTGGAATTATTTGTATTTAAGTCTATTTCCCATTAAACTGAGCTGGAGAGCACAGATTGTGTCTTTGTATTTTCAGTGCCTAGTATACATTTTGGTATTAACAAGTGCTTACTAAATTTTTGCTGAATTGAATAAAGATACCCCCCACCCACACACACATATACAGTAAGTCCTCACTTAGTGTCATTTATAGGTTCTTGGAAACTGAAACTTAAAGTGAAACAATGTACAGCAGGTCTTTGAATAACGTGGTTTCATTCAACATCGTTTTGTTATAATGGTGATAAGGAAAAAATAGGTTTTGTTATATGCCGTTTTGCTTAAAATTGCAGTTTCCAAGAACTTACAGACATAGTTAAGTGAGGATTTTCTATGTATCTATCTATCTAGCTATGTATCTATCTACCTATCTATCATCTTCACTTCAGTCAAATATGGAAGGGGTTGCCACTAGTTAAAGGTCAATGCCTTAGATGAACTGAAGTTTATTCCTCAGGTGGTTCAGTCCAAGAGTAAATGCAACGGAGAAAAATGGACAAAGGACAGGCAGGTGCAAAAGAGGGCCTTAATATATGGCCTAAAAGACAAAAATTTTCCAAAGAACCCCTATGCTATAGGAAAATGGCTCTCAAACATTTTGATGTTGGGAGCCCTGAAGTAGTTTTGTTTTTTTTTTTTTTTTTTGAGACGGAGTCTTGCTCTGTCGCCCAGGCTGGAGTGCAGTGGCTGGATCTCAGCTCACTGCAAGCTCCGCCTCCCGGGTTTACACCATTCTCCTGCCTCAGCCTCCCGAGTAGCTGGGACTACAGGCGTCCGCCACCTCGCCCGGCTAGATTTTTGTATTTTTTAGTAGAGATGGGGTTTCACCGGGTTAGCCAGGATAGTCTTGATCTCCTGACCTCGTGATCCGCCTGTCTTGGCCTCCCAGAGTGCTGGGATTACAGGCTTGAGCCACCGCGCCCGGTCCCTGAAGTAGTTTTAAAATACGTCCACAAACTCCTTGATTCTCCTCCCTTCAAGAGGTGGAGCTTAATTTCCTCCCTCTCCTTGAGCATGGATTAGAATTAGTGGCTCACTGACTGGGCGCAGTGGCTCACGCCTGTAATCCCAGCACTTTGGGAGGCTGAGGCAGATGGATCACCTGAGGTCAGGAGTTTGAGATCAGTCTGGCCAGCATGGTGAAACCCTGTCTCTACTAAAAATACAAAAATTAGCCAGGCGTGGTGGTAGGCGCCTGTAATCCTAGCTACTAGGGAGGCTGAGGCAAGAGAATTGCTTGAACCCAGGAGGCAGAGGTTGCGGTGAGCTGAGATGGTGCCATTGCATTCCAGCCTGCGTGACACAGCAAGACTCTGTCTCAAAAAACAAAACAAAACAAAAAACCACAAAGAATTAGTGGCTCACTTCTAACAAATCAAATATGCCAAAATTGATGATGTGTCACTTCAAAGACTAGGCCATAAAAGACACTATAGCTTTCTCCTTGCTGTCTTCCACGGATCACTTACTGTGGTGTAGCCAGCTTCCAAGTCCTGAGGCCATTCATGTGGTCCATATGGTGAGGAACTGAGACCTCCTTCCAACAACCAGCACTAACTTGTTACACTTGTAAGTGAGCCACTTTGGAAGTTGGTCCTCTAGACTCCATCAACATTTTGAATGACTGCAGCCTCAGGATCCCAAAGAGATTTTGTTTATATGATATATATTTATTGATATTTACTGTTTTAGAATTTTTTTAAAATTTAAAATTTATTATTAATTTGAAACTAGCCATTATGGGCCTATTACATGTTAATATAAATATTAATAACATTTTATGACAATAGTGAAAAAAATGGTATCATTTTTCATTTTTGCAAGCTGTCTCTACTGTCTCGCTTGATAGGGGATAGTTAGATTCTCCTATTGACTTCTGCATTTAATATGTTGTAATAAATTGTTTTGGTTGAAGTATATGAACAATATTCAGTTTCACACAAATATGTAATTAGCAAAAGGAACATCTCATAGGTGCCCTGAAAGTGTCACTGGGACTCCCAGAAGTCCTGGAATCACATTTTAAAATAGCTACTACAGGGAAACTAGGAATCCATTAGATTGGAAGTCAACAAAAGAGAAGAAATAAGGACTTTCCAAAATGCTTCAGTAGGGGAACTCTGTTAAGTTGCATTACTGCCTTCTTTCATCCTAAATTGTATCAGATCATGCTAAGAATTACCATCTCAGAAACCCCTAAAGGAAAATGAGTGGAATGGAATAGTTTAGCCCAAATCTGGGATGTTACATAATTCCTTTCTTCATTTTCTATCTCAGAAACCCCTATAGGAAAATGAGAGGAATGGAATAGTTTAGCCCAAATCTGGGATATTACATAATTCCTTTCTTCATTTTCTATCTATAGGGCAATCTCACCTAACCCCCTCAAGGTTAATAGGAACAACTCATGTCTAGCTATTCTTGAGCCAGTGGTAGGGCTGGCTACATGTGCAGTCTTTTCAGGTAGGGCAGTTCTTCTAGAGTTGTATTGGGCTTTTGATCCAATTTCTACCCCTTTATTGTAATCAAAAAAATAGAATGAGGATAGAGGGAACCTGGATCAGGGGAGAATGGATGAAGAGAACAAGAAACAAACCTGGATTTTGTTCCTTGACTGTTGTTTTAAGAACCAGGAACCAGATCCTTCATTTTATCATTTTTAAAAGAGTGCGTAAAGTATGCAGTGTCTGTGTATGTGTGTGTGTATATACACATGAATGTGTCTCACCAGCTTCTCTCTGGTGAATTTACCTCTGACTCACTGTTAATAATGGGAAAAGCTACAAAGCAAGCCAAGAAATTGTGAGACAAGATTGTAAGCAGAAACTATTTTGCTTAATCAATAAAAGATCTTGAATAGGGAAGTCCTTTCCACACGTATTGCTGTACTACATATTTATGAGCAGTAAATTTACAGTTAAATATGGCTTGGATATAATACCATATCTTTTTTTAAACATTGACAGATGATAAAATTTAATTAATCAAGCACTCTACTCAGAAGAACTAAATAACATGTATTTAAGAAGTTTCACTCTAGTAGTTTTTGACCTTAAAATACAATTGCTAATTGTATGCTGGAATAAAGAGAAAAAGAAACCTCTCACCTTCTTCGGCTGGATAAGGTTTCTTCATGTTCTACATGAGCAACTTTTAATACTTTCTTGTCAATAAACAGATCTTCAGGATAATAAGCAGATCTATATTGGCGTTGTTGAGAATGGGCACATAACTTGCCAATCTGAAAAAAGAAATGCAATATAATTATATGATACTTGTGCAGATATGATAGTAGAAACAAATTCTGAAAGGCACTTCAATTTCTTCCCCCAATTTTAAATAGCAGAACAAAGCTATGACTAGAGTCAAAAAAGGTGATTAGCTTGTAAGGCAAAGAACCATTGGTGGAAAGAAGGCTGGAGACTGAGAATGGGGACCCCATTCTGAGTACAGCCTATTCAGAGATTTCCTAAGATAAAAAAATGGCCTTTTTTTCTACAGTGATGTATACATTTGAGAGGACCGTCAACACAGGCCTCATGCTATTCATACCTTTCAATGGCATTTGGTATTAATACATATGAAGAAGTTCACAAAAGGGAATTGCAAAATTTAGGAAGAACTGGTGCAGAAGATGAGAGTTGTGTAGCCAGTTAACAGAAGAGCAGCCTCCCAAGCACAGAGTGCTCCCAATTTCTATGAGTATTTTGATATAAGACCCAAGCTAAGGTACTCTGATAAAAAGTGTGGTTGCTCATCTGGCTTTCCTAAAAATGCCCAAGGGAAGAAGGCAAGTCAACCAATCAGTAGCCAGTGACAGGTAGCTCACACCTGTAATTCCAACACTTTGGGAGGCTGAGGCAAGAGGATCACTTGTGGTCAGGAGTTCAAGGCCAGCCTCGGCAACACAGCAAGACCCAGTCTCTGCAAAAAGTAAAAAATTAGCCAGGCATGGTGGTGTACACCTGTAGTCCCAGCTACTCAGAAGGCTGAGGTAGGAGGATCGTTTGAGCCCAGGAGGTCAAGGCTGCAGTGAGCCATGATTGTGCCACTGCACTCCAGCCTGAGTAATAGAAGGAGATCCTGTTTCTAATAAATAAATAAATAAATAAATAAATAAATAAATAAATAAATAAATAAGCAAGCGTAATCACCTATGAATCATATATCATTAAATAAGCTCAGGATTAAAAGTATTTTAAAAACATAATTGCTCAAGATTCTCCCTTTCTTCCTTCCTCCCTGTCTCCTTCTTTCCTCCCTTCTTCCCTCCCTTTCTTCCTTCCATCTTTTCTCATTCATTCAGAAATATTTATTGGATATCTCTCTCTAAAGCTGACCTCTTTTACACTCATATAGCAATACTTTTTTAAAAAATGGCATAATCTTTCTTACTTAGCTCCATTCTACTTGATTTTTTTGGTTTAATTATTACTAGATTTGCTACTTTTTTCACATTCAAGCAAAAGCCTAAATGAACTTCCATATAAAAAATATGAATACTAACATTCTTATATATCTCCCTGTGCCAGACACTATGCCAACGATTATCATCCCCATTTTAGAGATGAGGAAATTGAGGCTTAGGGAGTTAAGTGACTTGCATGAGGCAAATAAACAGTGGACTGACTTGTCTGACTTAGAACCCATTTGTCTGATTTCAAAGTTTATGCGGTATTTCCTTCCTAGCAGATAATGCTTGACCTTCCAGTGGCTTACATTGTACATTGTAGAAAAATATAAAGAATTACCAGTCCCCAAAAACATAGCCACCCAACGTAGCCAAGGTAAATATATAGACTGTAAACTTCAGGAAAAATATTAGAAATATTTGGCAAGGAGAAGGGTTGTATGTTTGTCCACGCTATTCAGACTGGATTTTGTGCACTGTTAGGTGAATTAATTGAAGCGAATTGAAAGAATCTTCTATTATCAGCCTCAGCTCAGCACTCTACTTATAAGCCATGGGCTCTGTGTGGTAATCCCAGCTTCTGGATTTCTCAAGATGGTCCTGACAGCATTTACTAAGTTATCCATTTATACAGCTTTGGAAGGCTTTTCATATAAATACATTATTGAATTAGAAAAGAAATCTAGAATCAGAGTAGCATCACCTTCATTTATAAAAGATAGCATCTATAGTTTGATATTCAGATGAGCTATACTCAATGGTTTATCTTAATGGGAATAAAACAAAAGCCGAAGACACTTAAAGACATTCAATTTAGCTTTGGAACGCATGATGCTGAATTTTTCAGACGTGCTTATGGAATGCTATGTGACTTCGGCTAATATTAACTTCAAACAAAGTGTGTGCATTCCATGAATATGCCTTAACTAGCAGCAGTCTGGTAGGGTGCTTTAGGTCAGGGGCTACCTAGCTGGACTGGAGAGTTAAGTTCCATTCATTTTTAAAGCATATAATGCAGATGCCAAATAAATGAGGGCAGACTATGTATTACCACTTTCTATCTGAAGACATATACATGTTTACTTTGTGAAAATGCAGGTGAAATTTCATGGAACAAAACCTTGATGTTTGTTCCATTAATATCTATTATTCTGTGAACAAACATTCATGTGAGAACTTATTTCACTAGGATTAAAGTATTCTTGGCACATTCAGGAGCACAGTACACATTCTCTTGACCTACACCTGTTCCCAATCCAGCACCAAAATCAAATCTTTCACACATCTTTCACAGTAACTTGTCTACTTGCAACCCACAGCTGTGAAATCTCCTTCCCCATTGAAAGTCAGCCCTTTGTATCAGTGAATAGTATCTGGTCCACAGCAAGACTTTAAAGTTTTTGACCCCCTCCCCGCCCTCACCAGCCCCAACCTACTGGAAAGGGGTGCAGCTGAGGCAAAAGTAGGAAGGTCAAGAACAAATGATAATGTCGCCACTCTGCAGTCTGACCTTTCTTCCCAAGCCACCCAATGTGGTATTATCAAGCCAACTTTCCAAGGCTCTGTGTGGGGTAAGGGGCAAACAATGGTGTCCTGCCAATAACCCTACTCCTCCATCTGAAATGTGCCATATCTTATCAGACAGGATGCATTTTCTTCCACAAATCTACCATGAAGCAAATTCTTCTCATATACAAAGCATTTGTCAAATATATTCCCTCCTTTGGGCCCTTCTCCCTACATCTTTCACCTCCACACTATGTGAGCTATAGGTGAATATTATGAGCTTATTTTGAGAAGTGGACACTAAAAGAAAACATAACTTACAAAGAGATGCAGCATTCACATTAAAGAAGTCCTTTCAGCTTCACACTTGGGAAACGTCAGGCTATGCTGGGAGACTTGAGTCTTATTCTTCAGCAGCCCCTACTGAAGAAGTCAGCCTCCCAAGTGGCATTTTAGAAATCAGTATCCTGCCCAGAAGTTTTAGGCTCTTAAATAAGAAGTGCAATCCAATTTCCTTTCACTGACTAATGTATCTAGTTAAGGATGCTGCTACCTTTAAATTTGGTTAGTTGGAGGGAATTTATTGGATAGGTGAGTGTCTCTATCAAAAGACTGGAATATAAAACCTTTTTGTTTTCCATATACCGTGATTCCTAAAGGTGTTTTTTATTTATGTGCCAGACTTATGACAAGGAAAGCAATAGTGTTCTGCAGGGTTACAAATCCTGAAACATAAGAAGAAGGCAGGGCCTCTGACCATATCCATATCCAGGCCAGGAAAATAATTTTTTTTTTTTTTTTTTTGAAACAGAGTTTCGCTCTGTCGCCCACGCTGGAGTGCAGTGGTGTGATCTCAGCTCACTGCGAGCTCAGCTCACTGCAAGCTCCACCTCCCGGGTTCACGCATTCTCCTGCCTCAGCCTCCCGAGTAGCTAGGACTACAGCACCCACCACTGTGCCCAGCTAATTTTTTGTATTTTTAGTAGAGACGGGGTTCACCGTGTTAGCCAGGATGGTCTTGATTTCCTGACCTCGTGATCCACCTGCCTCAGCCTCCCAAAGTGTTGGGATTACAGGCGTGAGCCACCACGCCTGGCCAGGAAGACATTTTAGTAACCTTAGCATCATTCTTTTCTGCCAGGATCCAGAAGCACCATCCTTGCACCTACATAAGGAAAATACACTGCTGGGACCCAGCAAGGTATAGATCAGGGGTGTCCAATCTTTTGGCTTCCTTGCGCCACATTGGAAGAAGAAGAATTGTCTTGGGCCACACATAAAATAAACTAACACTAACGATAGCTGATGAGCTAGAAAAAAAAATCACCAAAAAATATCATAATGTTTTAAGAAAGTTTATGAATTTATGTTGGGCCACATTCAAAGCCATCTTGGGCTGCATTCAGCCTGCAAGCTGCAGGTTGGACAAGCATGGTCTAGATCATGCAGAGCCCAGTAGGCTGGGCATCAAGAAACCTGGCCTACCACCCCACTTCCACCTCTCACCCACACCAGGACTCTACTGTGACCTGGTCCCATAGCTTCACTCTACCTGTAACTCTAGCCCTATACACAGGAGGAAGATAGGATATTTGAAGTGCCATATTTTCTTCTCAGTTTCCTTGAAAAAAAAAAAGGTGAAAATTACTTTCTGAATGGAGTATGTTATTGCAGGGCAGGGAAAATTTTATTTTCTTGACCTATGCCTGAGGCACCTGTAATAAAAGACAAATTAAAAAGGGATATCCATACAAATATGTTTAATATAAGTTTTACATCACACAAGAGCCTTTAGAAAGGAAGACCCAAAGAAATGGGGAAAGCTGTGGATTTTTATGGTAAGTTTGTTAAGGAAATGGAGAGTGGTGAATTGTGATTGGACAAAGAGGTTATAACCGAATGGTAATAAACTGGGGGAACTTAGCCAGGGCAGTTTCTTCAGATTTTTCTTTGTATCCCTGTAACTTTGGAGGTAAAGATGTTTCTTTCTTCTGGGTATAGGGTGGGCACCTCTCACATGATGGTCTTATGATATACTTCAGAAGAGGGTCAGTTAGGTTTTATGACCTGCTTCAGGGGAGAAGGGTGAGGGGAAGGTGAGAGTGACTTTCTTGTTTTGGGGGTTTTCTTAAATGCAAAGGTGCCATATTTTGGGGTGGTGTGTCCTGAATCCCATTATTACCAAAGACTCTGAAATCATGCAAAAATTTGGTCTGATATAATTCACTCCTATACCTTATAATGAACATGTCAAGAAATGCAGCTACTCCATTGGTTAAAATCTAACTGTCATTCTCAGGCCCCTATTCACTGTTGGTTCTGGGAACTCTCAAGTGACAAAAAAATTCAGACTTGATCTTTTACTCCAGATGGCTGAACAGAGAAAGAAAGCCTATATCGAAAGCTTCTCAACAATACCAACACTTCACGTTTCTTACACAATACCCTATTCCAACCTAGTGCTTCATAAATAACTTCTACATCCATTCTCCATTCTCTTTACTCAGTCCTACCAACAATGCTCTGAGGTATACAGAGCAGGTATTACTTATTTATTTATTTTTTTGGGACAGGGTCTTGCTCTGTTGCCCAGGCTGGAGTGCCGTGGTGTGGTCACAGCTCACTGCAGCCTTGATCTCCCCAGGCTCAGGTAATCCTCCCACTTAAGCCTCCTGAGCAGCTGGGACTACAGGCACACACCACCATGCCTAGCTAATGTAGCTAGACACGGGATCTCACCATGTTGCCCAGACTGGTCTTGAACTCCTGGACTCAAGTGATCTGCCCACCTTGGTCTCCCAAAGCGCTGGGATTACACAGAATGGGTATTATTAGCCCCGTTTTTAGATATAAGGAAACTGAAGCTCACAAAAGTTGGGGAACTTAAAAGCAAGGTCACAATGTTAGTAAATGGTAGAGCTGGGACTTGAATGCTGATCTGTCTGATTCTAAAACCTATGTTTCTGTTTTCGATTTTCCCGTGTCATAGATTTCTGTCACCGGCATAGGCTCTGGGGATTCCCAGTACTGGGTGTGGCCCAGGTCTGTGGTTATGTGGACACCTTACCCATAATTGGAGGACAGTAATAATGATGAAAAATCCTCTAAACATATTCCAAGAAATGGCTAAAGTTGTTCAACAGAAAACTGACATTCAATTTTAACCTAGGTTTCAGGTAGTATTTCAAGTGGCAGTAAGCCAATAGTGGGATGATTTAAATTCTTTGGTCTGCCAAGTAAGAGACAATTAGTAACCATACGAAAGCACTGCATGTCAAATTCTAGAGAAGAGGAGGCTCCCAAGTAGGTCTAGCCTGCCACTTGCTGCCTACAGGATGTCCCTTGACCCTGGCTCCAGAATTCAGATTATTGGGTCGACTACAAAATCTTTGGTAATTCCTACATTTAAAAAAATTCTGATGTTTAACCATCTGATCTTTGGCAAAGTTGACTCCCTATTCAATAAATGGTGCTAGGATAAATGGCTAGCCATATGCAAAAGATTGAAACTGGACCCCTATCTTTCACCATATACAAAAATTAACTCAAGATGGATAGATTAAAGACTTAAATATTAGACTTTGAACTATAAAAATCCTAGAAGAAAACCAAGGAAATACACTTCTTGATACCACCCTTGGCAAAGCATTTATGGCTAAATCCTCAAAAGCAATTGCAACAAAAACAAAAATTGACAAGTGGAACCTAATTAAACTAAAGAGTTTCTGCACAGCAAGAGAAACTATTAAGGGAGTAAACAGACAACCTACAGAATGGGAGAAAATATTTGCAAACTATGCATCTGACAAAAGCCTAATATCCAGAATCTATAAGGAACTTAAATAAATCAACAAGCAAAAAACAAATAGCCCCATTAAAAAGTGGGCAAAGGGCATGAACAGACACTCCTTAAAAGAAGACATACAAGTGGCCAATAAAGATTTTTAAAAAGTGCTTATCATCACTAATCATCAGAGAAATGCAAATCAAAATCACAATGAGATATCATCTCACAGAATTTAGAATGGCTTTTGTTAAACAGTCTGAAAACAACAGATGCTGGTGAGGATGCAGAGAGAAGGGAACATTTACACATTGCTGGTGGGAGTATAAATTAGTCCAGCCACTGCGGAGGGGAATTTGGAGATTCCTCAAAGAACTCGAGGTGAACTACCATTTGATTCAACAATACCATTACTGGGTATATAGCCAAAGGAAAACAAATCATTCTACCAAAAAGACACCTGCACCCATATGTTCATCACAGCACTATTCACAATAGCAAAGACATGCAATCAACGCAGGTGCTAGCAGGCTGGATAAAAAAAATGTTGTACTTATACACTATGGAATACTACTCAGCCACAAACAAGCATGAAATATTGCCCCTTGCAGCAACATGGATGCAGTTGGAGAGTATTTTCTTAAGCAAAGTAACGCCAGGACAGAAAATCAAACACCGCATGTTCTTACTTATTAGTGGGAGCTTAATGTTAAACACACACGGACATAAAGACGGGAATCACAGACACTGGGAACTACAAGAGGAGAGAAGGAGGAAAAGGGAAATGGGCTAAAAAACTATCTATTGGGTACTATGCTCACTACCTGGGTGATGGGACCATCCATACCCCAAACCTAAGCATCACACAATACGCCCATATGACAAATCTGCACATGTACTCCCTGAATCCAAAAAAAAGGTTATTTGAAACTGTGATGTTTTTATGTTTCTGAAACATATATTTAATATTTTGTAGGAGAATCCTGTCCTTATGTAACACCAGTGTAATTAAAACATCCAAAGGGAGAAAACCCAGATCAATATTCTGGGTTTAACAACCTGGAGAGATTCAGCAAGATGAGGACCTAATATGCACTGTGTTTAGTAAATTTAGATGATTGATAATGATGACATGAGTCACTTCAGTGGAGAAGTTCTGAAAATAAGAATCATAAGATGTAGAATATATGGAGATTAAGCAAATACATGGAAAGCATACACAGTTGTTTTACATAAAGGTTATGTCATGTGTCTTATTAAGTATAATTAATATAATTAATCGTGTGTTGGTAATTTTCAGAGATAATTTTTAATGGGGGGGCAGAGTTTATGCTGCAGCACATTAGCTCTTTTGGTTGACGTACTCTTTTTTTAATTGAATATTTTAAGACCCAATATACATAAAATAAAATGCATCCCTGAATTGTGGTTTGATGAGATTTGTAAATGTATACACATGTGTAAACACTACCTCATAATGCATAAAATATTGTCATAATTTTATAGTGACTGACATTTTAATCACTACAGATGAGATTTGTCTTTTTTAGGATTAGATTGATAACAGAAAGAAAGAATAGAAATATAGAAAATAAATATGGATAGATTCAGTATTTACATATTTGTTTCTGCTTTTTTGCTCAGGATAATTTTTTCTTTGAGGAATTCTATGTTGGTGGTTTACCATAGTTTGTTCTTTTAATTGCTGAATAAATATACCAAATATGTTTACACATTTGGGTAGTTTCCACATTTTTGCTTTTGTGAATAAAGCTGCACTGTTTACTCAAATCTTGTCATTTCATTTTCAAATATATGTTTTGTAAATATTCCCTCCCAGTGTCTGGTTTTTCACTTTTCTTAGTGATGCCTTTTGCACAGAACACTTTTTAAAAATTTTTGATGAACTTGATTTTATCTATTTTTGCAGCTTTATGATTGATGCTGTTTTCTATCCAAATAAGTCTTTCCATATGGCAATGTCACAGACATATTTTCTTCAGAACCTTTACCGTTTGTACATTTATGATGAGGTATTTAACCCATTTTGTGTTAATTTTTGTATATTGTGTGATGTAAAGATTGCTGTTTTCACGGCCTAGGTGATGGGATCATTGGGACCTGAAGCTTCAGTGTCGTACAATATACCCATGTAACAAATCTGCAAGTGTACCCTCTAATCTGTAATAAAAGCTGAAATTATTTAAAAAAGAAATAAAATAAATCGATCTTAAATAAAATTTTTACATGGCTAGATATTACCTGTTGATTTCCCTTTCACTGACATTTCTACTTCATTTCACAGTGCTTAAATCATATGACCTGTTGGCTTTCTACTTTCACAAAGTTAATGACATTTTTAGGCCTAATGCTTTTCCTTTAAATATTTTTCTCTGATATTTAAAAATAATGTGTATGCTCTGTTTATCTGTCATGAATGCTATCCATTTGTTTATCTGATTAACTTGTCAAACTTTCCAAGTTATTTAACACTCAAGAAATAATGATTATGTTTTTCCAAATATTTATCAGATTATTTCAGTACAATTTGTTAAGATCATTTCTCATTTAGTTACTTCAATTTTTTATTTCTTTAAATTTAATTGGCCATATTTGTGGAGCTATTCCTGAATTCCATTCTGTTTATTTAAATGTTTGTGCTTATGCAAATATATCACTCTCTTAATTGAAGTGTTATTATAATGTCTTGAATTCAGCTAATGAAAGTTCATCCAACTTAGAAAAAAAAGTGCTTTTCTGAGAAATGTTGCCAAATACCATTTAAATTTAGTCTTGGATCATTGATGGATTCATCAGAACCCTAAAGAATTAAAACTAAAACTTCCTCTGGAAGTTATGCAATTTATCTAGTTGTCTAGTTTGGGTGAGTATTACCTGTGGCATTTGCTTTGTGGTACCTTGGGGCTGAAGGTGGAGTTGGATGGGAATTTCATAGTTTTCCAGTTAAAATAAAATGATGAATTTCAGTTCATTCTCTTGAATCATCTATCATACCACTATACAATTTCATTTAATTAAATCTTAAAAGTTTAAAAACAATATATACATTGAAATTATGTGATATACAACATAAACTTTTTAATAGTAGCAACCGTGCCCATTTAACAATTCTACAGGTATAATAAAAATGCTAATGTATGTTAATGTTTAGTCTGTGGTTAATGTTTTGTCTTGTTAATTTCCCCAGGGCTTTTATTACTGATTTAAATCTGCCACACTACTCAACTGATTGCACTGCTTCCACAAACTGCATGGAGGTAGCTCAAATGAATACTGATTAACAGAAATGAACAAACATTTGGCTAAGCAAACCATTCTTATTATAGGCTTGTAATCATTACATACATTTTCTTACAATGAGATGGGCATGGCAGGCATTTTCCTCTCTCACCTTTCCTACAGAAAATATGCATATGAGCATTAAATTAATTTATAACCTTGTACTTCAGGAAGAACATCATTATTAATTAACTATTGATTGATCTGATATAGAGCACAGAGGATAATGAACAGACCTGGTGACAATGTAAGCGTTTTTTTCTTTCCTCATCTTTCAGACATTTTGCTGTGACTCATTGTTAATTTCTTGACCATTAAGAGAAAAGCTCACTAATAATTTGTAATGTATTAAAAATCAAGCAATTTTAAGAAATCAAGTGCTATTATTTGAACATTTCATACAAGTTAGTTCTTGAAGTAAATTAGAATCCAAAAAAGGGACAAATGTCCTACAGATCAGCCTGCTGCTAAGTTGAACTACAGCACGGTATTATCGTGAAAGGAACACACAATTTGAAGTCAGGATACCTGGGGCCCAGTGTCAGTCCATCCTCTTACCATTTCAATAACCCTAGACAAGTCATTTACTTTCCTTGAAACTCAGCCTCCTCATCTGCAAAATGGAGATAATTAAAATGCCTGCTGGACCTGGCTGTAATGTGAAGATCAAATGAAACAATGGTTGAAAGTGTAATGTCTCCCCCAACCAGATAGAAATTTGACTCATTCAAGTGGGGACTACTTCCTTCTGCAGCCTGCTTTGTGTCATAATCCTGGCTCAGCTGGTCAGGAACATGGGTAGCTATATGTCCCTGAAAGGGAAGCACATGGAAATTGCCCAAGTCTGGCAGTCACACAATTGGGTCTGGTCTGATCTGGAATATCTGGAATATTCTCTTCTCTTCTTCTAATATCGAATCACCAATAGGTGGTATGTGAGTTTGGCTGTTTACTCTGTGTCTCATTCCCACATGCTTGTGTCTGAGGGGCTGAATGCTGTAGGGATGGGAGACAGGTTTTAAATGCTCCTTATGTAGAAGAGACTTACATTTTGCTAATTTATATCTGCCACAAACGGAGTCTGAGCTGAAAGCAGAATCCTGCATGTGTGCCTAACACTTCTTATGCATTACCAATCCCTTTGCAGCACCAGGAGTCCATGACATTATTATTTAACCACGTGAAACCATCAATGTGCAGGTTAAAAGAGAACTTTGTGTAGTAAATCAACTCAATACTGATTTCAAATACCACTCCCCCAAATATACTCATCTCCTTGTGTCCTTTGCCCTAGTGAAAAGGAATTACCTCCTATTCAATTGCTCAAGCCAGAAGAAACCAAATAATTTCTGGTGATTTCTCCCTCTCTCTAACTTCTCTACATCCAGACACGAAGTCTTGTTTATTGCCTCTTATAAATAACCTTTCAATTTGTGAACTTTTCTCTATCTTTAGGTCTAGGATTCCATCAACTGTCTCTTAGAGCAGTGCTTCTCAAACTTTAATGTGTATACAAATCACCTGAAAATCTTATTCACAGAGTTTCATCTTCAACAGATCTGGGGTGAAGTCTGAGATGATTAGTAAGGCCCTAGCATAGTGGTTCTCAAAGCGTGGTCCTAAAACAAGCAGCATCAATACCATCTGGGCACTTGTTAGAAATGCACATTTTGGGGCCAGACTTGGACCTACTGAATCAGAAATCCTGGGAGCGGAGCCCAGCTTTTAACAAGCCCTCCAGGGGGTTCTGATGCATACAAGTTGGAGAACCACTGCCACACAGACCATCCCAACAGCCTCTTAATTGGTCTCCAAAGCTCCAGTTTTGACCTCCTCCAATCCATTCCTTCCAGTTCTCTGAGACCTCTCGGGAGGTCCTAAAGGGCAAACCTATTTTCATAATAATACTAAGACTTTATTTGTCCTTTTTACTCTTATTCTCTCACAAGTACACAGAGGAAATTTCAAGAGGCAACATGATGTAAAATGATATCACTGCTCTGAAATACGTATTTGTGCATTCTAGAATGTTCTAAGGGAGCAAGTAAAAATACATGCGTTTTCAGAGTTTAACTTATACTCAGAACTTATTGCTCTTACTGGCTATTTAGGTTATGCATACCATAATCTTTGTAACCTTCTTATCATTTAATGAATTGTTATTTGGAAATCTAGAAGTTTTGTATCTATGTGAAAATATATGAAGTGAACATACTTTGTAGACTTATTTTGCAATAACACTTTAAAATATTTTTTGAAGAATATAAATTTTAAATTTTTTCTACAACTTACTGGACATATTATACAATAAGATACAATTTATCTGCAACATGTTTTTCTGATATTTAAGAATGGATGACTGGCTTTGAAAAAGGAGATTAGAAGACTTACTTCACCAACCCACAGCGGCAATGTCTACATCTAAAACTGATAAAAACATGTCAAAACAACTTATCACAGAGTTCTGGCTCATGGAAGAGAGGGATCTACTCTGTAGATTACAATTGTAATTAAGAAACAAAAATACAACAAAGGCTGTCTTTTCTTTGACCTTATAGACATGCATAATTTATTTTATTTTTCTGATGCAAAAGAACATTTTGGAACAGGATATTAGAGTGTAAGTTAAATTGTAGAGTCATCTCGAAATTAATTATTTGGAGTTTAAAGAAAATGAAATTAAACATTTAAAGTAAATGTTATGAGCTCTTTAAAAGTCAAAAGTGTTTATTATGGCTTTTCCAAATAGAAATGAAAAATGCAGTGAAACATACTATAGGGTAAGTTACTCCATTATATTAGCTGTAGAAGTACACACAATAGTGAAAAAACTAATAAATCCCTGTAGAGGCTGGCACAATGGCTCACACTTGTAATCCTAGCATTTTGGGAGGCCGAGACGGGAGGATCACTTGAGGTCAGGAGTTTGAAATCAGCCTGGCCAACATGGTGAAACCCCGTCTCTACTAAAAAAAAAAAAAAAAAAAAAAAAAAAAAAAATTAGCCAGGCTTGGTGGCAGGCACCTGTAATCCCAGCTACTTGGGAGGCTGAGGCAGGAGAATTGCTTGAACCCAGGAGGCGGAGGTTGCAGTGAGCCGAGATCACACCACTGCACTCCAGCCTGGGGAAAAAGAGTGAGACTCCCTCTCAAAATAAAAAATAAAAAATAAACCCCTGTAGAGTTGACATTGCTGAATGCCTGCTGGGTGAAAAGTCATAGAAGAAATCATGCCACTCTCCAATGATGGAGAAACAAACTCATCAAATAAAAGGTTTACCCACAAACATAAAGCCCTCTTTAGTTAATGTCTCTTCTGCAGAATGTGTTTTTGCCTTATAAATGCACAAATCTACAGATTTGGAGTGGAATTGCTGTTTTGCTTATATCATCCAGTATTAAGCACTAACTAATCATTGAAGATCTATTATGTGAAAGCTTTGGGGGGAAAAATAAAACAAAAAACATGAGTGGTGCTGAAATATTCAAAGTGTTAAATAACATTGTTAAAATTAATGGTTTTACCTTAAACAAATGTGATGACATTTGCACTGATGCAAAAGCTATGGTGGGTAAAACTGCTTGCACCTTATCATGAGTCAGGGTAGTGACACCAAACTGCAATAGTAGTCATTGTAGTTTTCACTGCCAAGCACACACATTTTTTAAAAAGCTAGTTTCACTTAAGAATGTACTTGAGAATGAGGGAGCAAGATGGCCGAATAGGAACAGCTCCAGTCTCCAACTTCCAGGGCGAAGGACACAGAAGACTGGTGATTTCTGCATTTTCAACTGAGGTACTGGGGTCATCTCACTAGTGAGTGCCGGACAATCGGTGCTGGTCA